>NC_143024.1:78656982-78956982 GCF_057628025.1 Oncorhynchus mykiss
ACGGCCATCCACACCACAGAGAGACTGTAAGCAGGACATTGGAGACAGGTTTCTGTTTCCTGCGACCATGCTCTTGGGTGTCCTAGGTTTCTGTTATCAGAGAGTCACAATGATGCCATCCAGATATGTTTTCTCTCCACAGAGGTACAGACACATACACACATACAGTTGAGGTCAGAGGTTACATACACTTAGGTAGGAGTCATTTAAACTTGTTTTTCAACCACTCCACAAATTTCTTGTTAACAAACTAGTAGTAGTTAACAAACTAACATAGTTTTGGCATGTCGGTTAGGACATCTACTTTGTGCATGACACAAGTAATTTTTCCAACAATTGTTTACAGAGAGATTATTTCACTTGTAATTCACTGTATCACAATTTGGCCTTAATGACCATCATTATGTTTGGAGGGAAAATCGGGAGGCTTGCAAGCCAAAGAACACAATCCCAACCGTGAAGCACGGGGGTGGCAGCATCATGTTGTGAGGGTGCTTTGCTGCAGGAGGGACTGGTGCACTTCACAAAATAGATGTCAACATGAGGAAGGAAAATTATGTGGATATATTGAAGCAACATCTCAAGACATCAGTCAGGAAGTTAAAGCTTGGTCGCAAACGGGTCTTCCAAATGGTCAAGCATACTTCCAAAGTTGTGGCAAAATGGCTTAAGGACAACAAAGTCAAGGTATTGGAGTGGCCATCACAAAGCCCTGACCTCAATCCTGTAGAACATTTGTGGGCAGAACTGAAAAAGCGTGTGCGAGCAAGGAGGCATACAAACCTGACCAGCTCTGTCAGGAGGAATGGGCCAAAATTCACCCAGCTTATTGTGGGAAGCTTGTGGAAGGCTACCCGAAACATTTGACCCAAGGTAAACAATTTATAAAGCCAATGCTACCATACTATTTGAGCGTATGCAAACTTCTGACCCACTGGGAATGTGATGAAAGAAATAAAAGCTGAAATAAATCATTCTCTCTACTATTATTCTGACATTTCACATTCTTAAAATAAATTGGTGATCCTAACTGACAGGGACATGTAATTTTTACTAGGATTAAATGTCAGGAATTGTGAAAAATGTAGTTTAAATGTATTTGGCTGAGGTGTATGTAAACTTCCAATTTCAACTGTACACACACACATACACACACACATATACACACACATGCACATATACACACACACATACACACATACACAATCACATACACACACATACCTTTCTAATATTGCGTTGCACCCACCCCCTTTTGCCCTCAGAAGAGAATCAATTCGGGGCATGGGCTCTACAAGGTATCGAAAGCGTTCCACAGGGATGTTGACTTCAATGCTTTCCACAGTTGTGTCAATTTGGCTGGATGTCCTTTGGGTGGTGGACCATTGTTGATACACACGGGAAACTGTTGAGTGTGAAAAACCAAGCAGTGTTGCAGTTGCGCCTGCCACATACTACCATACCCCGTTCAAAGGCACTTAAATTTGTTGTCTTGGGCCTGCCGGGTGGCGCAGTGGTTAAGGGTGCTGTACTGCAGCGCCAGCTGCGCCACCAGAGACTCTGGGTTCGCGCCCAGCCTCTGTCGTAACCGGCCACGACCGGGAGGTCCGTCGGGCGATGCACAATTGGCCTAGCGTCGTCTGGGTTAGGGAGGGTTTGGCTGGTAGGGAAATCCTTGTCTCATCGCGCACCAGTGACTCCTGTGGCGGCCCGGGCGCAGTGCGCGCTAACCAAGGCTGCCAGGTGCACAGTGTTTCCTTTGACACATTGGTGCTTCCGGATTGGATGCGCGCTGTGTTAAGAAGCAATGGTTGGGTTGTGTATCGGAGGATGCATGACCTTTGTCTCTCCTGAGCCCGTACGGGAGTTGTAGCAATGAGACAAGATAGTAGCTACTAAAAACAATTGGGGAGAAAAAGGGGTAAATAAATAAATGTTTTTGTCTTGCCAATTCACCGGCGTAGAATGTTACACATACACAATCCATGTCTCAATTGTCTCAAGGCTTAAAAATCCTTCTTTAACCTGTCTCCTCCCCTTCATCTACACTGATTGAAGTGGATTTAACAAGTGACATCCATACGGGGTCATAGCTTTCAACTCGATTCACCTGGTCAGTCTATGTCATTTCCATGAGATGAGCAGGTGTTCCTAATGTTTTGTATACACAGTGTATATATATACATATATATATATACAGTGGGGAAATATACAGTGGGGAAAAAAGGTATTTAGTCAGCCACCAATTGTGCAAGTTCTCCAACTTAAAAAGATGAGAGAGGCCTGTAATTTTCATCATAGGTAGACTTCAACTATGACAGACAAAATTTGAAAAATCACATTGTAGGATTTTTTATGAATTTATTTGCAAATTATAGTGGAAAATAAGTATTTGGTCAATAACAAAAGTTTATCTCAATACTTTGTTATATACCCTTTGTTGGCAATGACAGAGGTCAAACGTTTTCTGTAAGTCTTCACAAGGCTTTCACACACTGTTGCTGGTATTTTGTCCCATTCCTCCATGCAGATCTCATCTAGAGCAGTGATGTTTTGGGGCTGTTGCTGGGCAACACGGACTTTCAACTCCCACCAAAGATGTTCTATGGGGTTGAGATCTGAAGACTGGCTAGGCCACTCCAGGACCTTGAAATGCTTCTTACGAAGCCACTCCTTCATTGCCCGGGTGGTGTGTTTGGGATCATTGTCATGCTGAAAGACCCAGCCACGTTTCATCTTCAATGCCCTTGCTGATGGAAGGAGGTTTTCACTCAAAATCTCACGATACATGGCCCCATTCATTCTTTCCTTTACACGGATCAGTCGTCCTGGTCCCTTTGCAGACAAACAGCCCCAAAGCATGATGTTTCCGCCACCATGCTTCACAGTAGGTATGGTGTTCTTTGGATGCAACTCAGCATTCTTTGTCCTCCAAACACGACGAGTTGAGTTTTGCCAAAAAGTTCTATTTTGGTTTCATCTGACCATATCTCCCAATCTTCTTCTAGATCATCCAAATGCTCTCTAGCAAACTTCAGACGGGCCTGGACATGTACTGGCTTAAACAGGGGGACACGTCTGGCACTGCAGGATTTGAGTCCCTGGCGGCGTAGTGTGTTACTGATGGTAGGCTTTGTTACTTTGGTCCCAGCTCTCTGCAGGTCATTCACTAGGTCCCCCCGTGTGGTTCTGGGATTTTTGCTCACCGTTCTTGTGATCATTTTGACCCCACGGGGTGAGATCTTGCGTGGAGCCTGAGATCGAGGGAGATTATCAGTGGTCTTGTTTGTCTGCCATTTCATAATAATTGCTCCCACAGTTGATTTCTTCAAACCAAGCTGCTTACCTATTGCAGATTCAGTCTTCCCAGCCTGGTGCGGGTCTACAAGTTTGTTCCTGGTGTCCTTTGACAGCTCTTTGGTCTTGGCCATAGTGGAGTTTGGAGTGTGACTGTTTGAGGTTGTGGACAGGTGTCTTTTATACTGATAACAAGTTCAAACAGGTGCCATTAATACAGGTAACGAGTGGAGGACAGAGGAGCCTCTTAAAGAAGTTGTTACAGGTCTGTGAGAGCCAGAAGTCTTGCTTGTTTGTAGGTGACCAAATACTTATTTTCCACCATAATTTGCAAATAAATTAATTAAAAATCCTACAATGTGATTTTCTGGATTTTTTTTTTTCTCATTTTGTCTGTCATAGTCATACAGGCCTCTCTCATCTTTTTAAGTGGGAGAACTTGCACAATTGGTGGCTGACTAAATAGTTTTTTGCCCAACTGTATATATATATACACACACAACGTATAAACAGCTTTCAACACCATAGCACTCTCAAAGCTCGTCACTAAGCTCAAGGCCTTGGGTCTGAACTCCTCCCAGTGCAATTTGGTCCTAGATTTTCTGACGGCGGGACCCCAGGTGGTGAAGGTAGGCAGCAACACTTCCGCCACAATGATCCTCAACACGGAGGCCCCCCAGGGGTGTGTGCTCAGCCCCTCCTGTACTACTTGTTCACCCATGACTGGGTGGCCAAACACTACCCAAACTCAATAATGAAGTTTGAGCCCTGGCGTAGTGGTGGCAGGAAAATAACACCCTCAACGTCAACAAAACAAAGGAGCTGATCGTAGACTACAGGAGACAGAAGAGGGAGCACACCCCCATCCTCATCTACAGTGAATAGGGTCAAAAGCTGAGGACCTGAAATGGTCTCACAACACCTACACAGTGGAGAAAAATGCACAACAGTGCCTCTACAACCTCAGGCGTCTGGAAAAAAATTGAATGGTCCCTATGACCCTCATGAACTTCTACAGATGCACCGTTGAGAGTACTCTGTCGGGCTGCATCACTGCCTGGTAAGGCAACTACACCACCCACAACTACATGGCTCTCCAGAGGGTGGTGCGGTCAACCCAACAAATCACCGGGGGCACGCTGCCTTCCCTCCAGGACAGCACTCAGTGTCAAAAGAAGGCCAAGAAGATCATGAAGGACCTCAGTTACCCGACAACAGACTGTTCACTCAGCTACCGTCCGACAAACGGAGACAGTACAGGTGCTAAGACAGAGAGACTAAAAAAAACAGCTTCTATCACCAGACCATCAGACTGTTGAACAGCTTCTATCACCAGACCATCAGACTGTTGAACAGCTTCTATTACCAGACCATCAGACTGTTGAACAGCTTCTATTACCAGACCATCATACTGTTGAACAGCTTCTATTACCAGACCATTAGACTGTTGAACAGCTTCTATCACCAGACCATCAGACTGTTGAACAGCTTCCATTACCAGACCATCAGACTGTTGCACAGCTTCTATTACCAGACCATCACACTGTTGAACAGCTTCTATTACCAGACCATCAGACTGTTGAACAGCTTCTATTACCAGACCATCAGACTGTTGAACAGCTTCTATCACCAGACCATCAGACTGTTGAACAGCTTCTATCACCAGACCATCAGACTGTTGAACAGTCATCACTTGCCATCTACCAGGTACTGCACACTCACAACACGCACACTGGCTGTCACATACACCTCATACTCATAAGCACACACACACACGCACATGCACATGCACATGCACATGCACACACACTGTGTAACGTCGGGTGAGTGATGAGTGAGGAGTCAAATGCAGAGAGCGAAGTGAACGGGAAAAACGCTTTAATGTCCTTCAAAACTTAACAGTTCCAAACATGGGTGAATATCCTAAAACACTGGCGCTAAACAAACCCAAAACCTAGTTACAAACACTGGACAGCGAAAAACCCAAAACAAACATGATACATCACCAAACGTAACAACCAACAAGCCCGCACAAACACCAGCGGGCAAAACGAACTAAAATAACACCCATCCCAAAACCCCAACAATGAACAGGTGAAAACAATTAGACAGAAACAAACGAAAAGGAAAAAGGGATCGGTGGCAGCTAGTAGACCGGCGACGCCCACCGCCGAGCGCCACCCGAACAGGATGGGGAGCCACCTTCGGTGGTATTCGTGACACATTGTTGTTCCATGTTATAGAGATATTAAACCATTGGACCCTTCAGATGTCACACTGTGTGTTTAAATACTCTATTCTTAACATAGCTCATTCTAATATATCTACTACAGTACGTATTCTAGGTATATCTTGTGTAAATTAATCAGGTGTGTATATATGTATAGATTCCATTTGGATTACTGTTACAGCGCTATTTGGGTTGTTAAATAGATTCGTTCCGACGGTTCTTGATGTATTTTTTTTTTTAAAGGTACTGACCGAGAGACAGAACGAGCGAGAGCGAGAGCGAGAGAGAGAGAGACCAAGTGTGAACTGTAATCTGTTTGACAAAGCTCCTGCCTAGTGTCTAATAATAACACTGACAGGAAGTGTGAGTCTGGTGCTGACAGGGACTGCCGTGCAGACAGGGAGTGTTGTGCTGACAGGGAGTGTGGTGCTGACAGGAAGTGTGGTGCTGACAGGGAGTGTGGTGCTGACATGGAGTGTGAGTGTGGTGCTGACAGGAAGTGTGGTGCTGACAGGGAGTGTGAGTGTGGTGCTGACAGGAAGTGTGGTGCTGACAGGGAGTGTGAGTGTGGATCTGACAGGGAGTGTGGTGCTGACAGGGAGTGTGGTGCTGACAAGAAGTGTGGTGCTGACAGGGAGTGTGGTTCTGACAGGGAGTGTGGTGCTGACAGTGAGTGTGAGTGTGCTCCTGACAAGGAGTATGGTACTGACAAGGAGTGTGGTATTGACAGGGAGTGTGAGTGTGGTGCTGACAGGAAGTGTGAGTGTGGTACTGAAAGGGAGTGTGGTGCTGACAGGGAGTGTGGTGCTGATAGGGAGTGTGGTGCTGACAAGAAGTGTGGTGCTGACAGGGAGTGTGAGTGTGGTGCTGACAGGAAGTGTGAGTGTGGTACTGAAAGGGAGTGTGGTGCTGACAGGGAGTGTGGTGCTGACAAGAAGTGTGGTGCTGACAGGGAGTGTGAGTCGGTGCTGACAGGAAGTGTGGCACTGACAGGAAGTGTGGCGCTGACAGGGAGTGTGGTGCTGACAGGGAGTGTGGTGCTGACAAGAAGTGTGGTGCTGACAGGGAGTGTGAGTCGGTGCTGACAGGAAGTGTGGCACTGACAGGAAGTGTGGCGCTGACAGGGAGTGTGGTGCTGACAGGGAGTGTGGTGCTGACAAGAAGTGTGGTGCTGACAGGGAGTTTGAGTGTGGTACTGACAGGGAGTCTGGTGCTGACACGAAGTGTGAGTGTGGTGCTGACAGGGAATGTGAGTGTGTTGCTGACAGGAAGTGTGGTGCTGACAAGAAGTGTGGCGCTGACAGGGAGTGTGGTGCTGACTGGGAGTGTGGTGCTGACAGGGAGTGTGAGTGTGCTCCTGACAAGGAGTATGGTACTGACAAGGAGTGTGGTACTGACAGGGAGTGTGGTGCTGAAAGGGAGTGTGATACTGACAGGGATTGTGGTGCTGACAAGAAGTGTGGTGCTGACAGGGAGTGTGAGTGTGGTACTCAGAGGGAGTGTGAGCGTTATGCTGACAGGAAGTGTGGCGCAGACAGGGAGTGTGGTGCTGACAGGGAGTGTGGTGCTGACAAGAAGTGTGGTGCTGACAGGGAGTTTGAGTGTGGTACTGACAGGAAGTGTGGCACTGACAGGAAGTGTGGCACTGACAGGAAGTGTGGCGCTGAATAGGAGTGTTGTGCTGACAGGAAGTGAGAGTCTGATGCTGACATGAGGTGTGAGTGTGTTGCTGACAGGAAGTGTGGTGCTGACAGGAAGTGTGGCGCTGACAGGGAGTGTGGTGCTGACAGGGAGTGTGGTGCTGACAAGAAGTGTGGTGCTGACAGGGAGTGTGAGTCGGTGCTGACACTGACTGGAAGTGTGGTGCTGACAGGTAGTGTGGTGCTGACATGGAGTGTGGTGCAACAAGAAGTGTGGTGCTGACAGGCAGTGTGGTGCTGACAAGAAGTGTGGTGCTGACAGGGAGTTTGAGTGTGGTACTGACAGGGAGTCTGGTGTTGAGAGGAAGTGTGAGTGTGGTGCTGACAGGGAATGTGAGTGTGTTGCTGACAGGAAGTGTGGTGCTGACAAGAAGTGTGGCGCTGACAGGGAGTGTGGTGCTGACTGGGAGTGTGGTGCTGACAGGGAGTGTGGTGCTACCAGGAAGTGTGAGTGTGGTGCTGACAGGGAGTGTGAGTGTGGTGCTGACAAGGAGTGTGGTACTGACAGGGAGTTTGAGTGTGGTACTGACAGGGAGTCTGGTGCTGACACGAAGTGTGAGTGTGGTGCTGACAGGGAATGTGAGTGTGTTGCTGACAGGAAGTGTGGTGCTGACAAGAAGTGTGGCGCTGACAGGGAGTGTGGTGCTGACTGGGAAAGTGGTAGTGACAGTGAGTGTGAGTGTGCTCCTGACAAGGAGTATGGTACTGACAAGGAGTGTGGTACTGACAGGGAGTGTGGTGCTGAAAGGGAGTGTGATACTGATAGGGATTGTGGTGCTGACAAGAAGTGTGGTGCTGACAGGGAGTGTGAGTGTGGTACTCAGAGGGAGTGTGAGCGTTATGCTGACAGGAAGTGTGGCGCAGACAGGGAGTGTGGTGCTGACAGGGAGTGTGGTGCTGACAAGAAGTGTGGTGCTGACAGGGAGTTTGAGTGTGGTACTGACAGGAAGTGTGGCACTGACAGGAAGTGTGGCACTGACAGGAAGTGTGGCGCTGAATAGGAGTGTTGTGCTGACAGGAAGTGAGAGTCTGATGCTGACAGGAGGTGTGAGTGTGTTGCTGACAGGAAGTGTGGTGCTGACAGGAAGTGTGGCGCTGACATGGAGTGTGGTGCTGACAGGGAGTGTGGTGCTGACAAGAAGTGTGGTGCTGACAGGGAGTGTGAGTCGGTGCTGACACTGACTGGAAGTGTGGTGCTGACAGGTAGTGTGGTGCTGACATGGAGTGTGGTGCAACAAGAAGTGTGGTGCTGACAGGGAGTGTGGTGCTGACAAGAAGTGTGGTGCTGACAGGGAGTTTGAGTGTGGTACTGACAGGGAGTCTGGTGCTGAGAGGAAGTGTGAGTGTGGTGCTGACAGGGAATGTGAGTGTGTTGCTGACAGGAAGTGTGGTGCTGACAAGAAGTGTGGCGCTGACAGGGAGTGTGGTGCTGACTGGGAGTGTGGTGCTGACAGGGAGTGTGGTGCTACCAGGAAGTGTGAGTGTGGTGCTGACAGGGAGTGTGAGTGTGGTGCTGACAAGGAGTGTGGTACTGAAAGGGAGTGTGGTACTGACAGGGAGTGTGGTACTGACAGGGATTGTGGTGCTGACAAGAAGTGTGGTGCTGACAGGGAGTCTGAGTGTGGTGCTGAGAGGGAGTGTGAGCGTTATGCTGACAGGAAGTGTGGCACTGACAGGAAGTGTGGTGCTGATAGGGAGTGTTGTGCTGACAAGAAGTGTGGTGCTGACAGGGAGTTTGAGTGTGGTACTGACAGGAAGTGTGGCACTGACAGGAATTGTGGCGCTGAATAGGAGTGTGGTGCTGACAGGAAGTGAGAGTCTGATGCTGACAGGGAGTGTGAGTGTGTTGCTGACAGGAAGTGTGGTGCTGACAGGAAGTGTAGCGCTGACAGGGAGTGTGGTGCTGACAGGGAGTGTGGTCGGTGCTGACAGGAAGTGTGGCACTGACTGGAAGTGTGGCGCTGACAGGTAGTGTGATGCTGACATGGAGTGTGGTGCAACAAGAAGTGTGGTGCTGACAGGGAGTGTGGTGCTGACAAGAAGTGTGGTGCTGACAGGGAGTTTGAGTGTGGTACTGACAGGGAGTCTGGTGCTGAGAGGAAGTGTGAGTGTGGTGCTGACAGGGAATGTGAGTGTGTTGCTGACAGAAAGTGTGGTGCTGACAAGAAGTGTGGCGCTGACAGGGAGTGTGGTGCTGACTGGGAGTGTGGTGCTGACAGGGAGTGTGGTGCTACCAGGAAGTGTGAGTGTGGTGCTGACAGGGAGTGTGAGTGTGGTGCTGACAAGGAGTGTGGTACTGAAAGGGAGTGTGGTACTGACAGGGAGTGTGGTACTGACAGGGATTGTGGTGCTGACAAGAAGTGTGGTGCTGACAGGGAGTCTGAGTGTGGTGCTGAGAGGGAGTGTGAGCGTTATGCTGACAGGAAGTGTGGCACTGACAGGAAGTGTGGTGCTGATAGGGAGTGTTGTGCTGACAAGAAGTGTGGTGCTGACAGGGAGTTTGAGTGTGGTACTGACAGGAAGTGTGGCACTGACAGGAATTGTGGCGCTGAATAGGAGTGTGGTGCTGACAGGAAGTGAGAGTCTGATGCTGACAGGGAGTGTGAGTGTGTTGCTGACAGGAAGTGTGGTGCTGACAGGAATTGTATAGCTGACAGGGAGTGTGGTGCTGACAGGGAGTGTGGTTCTGACAGGGAGTGTGGTGCTGACAGGAAGTGTGAGTGTGGTGCTGAAAGGGATTGTGGTGCTGACAGGATGTGTGGTGCTGACAGGAATTGTATAGCTGACAGGGAGTGTGGTGCTGACAGGGAGTGTGGTTCTGACAGGGAGTGTGGTGCTGACAGGAAGTGTGAGTGTGGTGCTGAAAGGGATTGTGGTGCTGACAGGATGTGTGAGTGTGGTGCTGACAGGGAGTGTGGTGCTGACAAGAAGTGTGGTGCTGACAGGGAGTTTGAGTGTGGTACTGACAGGAAGTGTGGTGCTGACAGGGAGTGTGAGTGTGGTGCTGACAGGGAGTGTGGTGCTGACAAGAAGTGTGTTGCTGACAGGGAGTTTGAGTGTGGTACTGACAGGAAGTGTGGTGCTGACAGGGAGTCTGGTGCTGACAGGAAGTGTGAGTGTGGTGCTGACAGGGAATGTGAGTGTATTGCTGACAGGAAGTGTGGTGCTGACAAGAAGTGTGGCACTGACATGGAGTGTGGTGCTGACTGGGAGTGTGGTGCTGACAGGGAGTGTGGTGCTGACAGGAAGTGTGAGTGTGGTGCTGACAGGGAGTGTGAGTGTGGTGCTGACAGGAAGTGTGGTGCTGACAGGGAGTCTGCTGCTGACAGGAAGTGTGAGTGTGGTACTGACAGGAAGTGTGGTGCTGACAGGGAGTCTGCTGCTGACAGGAAGTGTGAGTGTGGTGCTGACAGGGAGTGTGGTACTGACATGGAGTGTGGTGCTGAAAGGGAGTGTGATACTGACAGGGAGTGTGGTGCTGACAAGAAGTGTGGTGCTGACAGGGAGTGTGAGTGTGGTGCTGACAGGGAGTGTGGTGCTGACAAGAAGTGTGGTGCTGACAGGGAGTTTGAGTGTGGTACTGACAGGAAGTGTGGTGCTGACAGGGAGTCTGCTGCTGACAGGAAGTGTGAGTGTGGTGCTGACAAGGAATGTGAGTGTGTTGCTGACAGGAAGTGTGGTGCTGACAACAAGTGTGGCGCTGACAGGGAGTGTGGTGCTGACAAGAAGTGTGGTGCTGACAGGGAGTTTGAGTGTGGTTCTGACAGGATGTCTGGTGCTGACAGGGACTGTGGTGCTGCCAGGAAGTGTGAGTGTGGTGCTGACAGGGAGTGTGGTTCTGACAGGAAGTGTGTCCCTGACAGGGAGTGTGAGTGTGGTGCTGACAAGGAGTATGGAACTGACAAGGAGTGTGGTACTGACATGGAGTGTGGTGCTGAAACAGAGTGTGGTACTGACAAGGAGTGTGGTACTGACAGGGAGTGTGGTGCTGACAGGGAGTGTGGTGCTGACAGGGAGTGTGGTGCTGACAGGGAATGTGAGTGTATTGCTGACAGGAAGTGTGGTGCTGACAAGAAGTGTGGCACTGACATGGAGTGTGGTGCTGACTGGGAGTGTGGTGCTGACAGGGAGTGTGGTGCTGACAAGAAGTGTGGTGCTGACAGGGAGTGTGAGTGTGGTGCTGACAGGGAGTGTGGTGCTGACAAGAAGTGTGGTGCTGACAGGGAGTTTGAGTGTGGTACTGACAGGAAGTGTGGTGCTGACAGGGAGTCTGGTGCTGACAGGAAGTGTGAGTGTGGTGCTGACAGGGAATGTGAGTGTGTTGCTGACAGGAAGTGTGGTGCTGACAACAAGTGTGGCGATGACAGGGAGTGTGGTGCTGACAAGAAGTGTGGTGCTGACAGGGAGTTTGAGTGTGGTTCTGACAGGACGTGTGGTGCTGACAGGGACTGTGGTGCTGCCAGGAAGTGTGAGTGTGGTGCTGACAGGGAGTGTGTTGCTGATAGGGAGTGTGGTGCTGACAGGACGTGTGGTTCTGACAGGAAGTGTGGCCCTGACAGGGAGTGTGAGTGTGGTGCTGACAAGGAGTATGGAACTGACAAGGAGTGTGGTACTGACATGGAGTGTGGTGCTGAAAGGGAGTGTGGTACTGACAGAGAGAGTGAGTGTGGTGCTGAAAGGGAGTGTGGTGCTGACAGGGAGTGTGGTACTGACAGGGAGTGTGAGTGTGGTGCTGACAAGGAGTGTGGTACTGACAGGGAGTGTGGTGCTGACAGGGAGTGTGGTACTCACAAGGAGTGTGGTGCTGACAGGGAGTGTGAGTGTGGTGCTGACAGGGAGTGTGGTGCTGACAAGAAGTCTGGTGCTGACAGGAAGTGTGAGTGTGGTGCTGACAGGGAATGCGAGTGTATTGCTGACAGGAAGTGTGGTGCTGACAAGAAGTGTTGCACTGACATGGAGTGTGGTGCTGACAAGAAGTGTGGTGCTGACAGGGAGTGTGGTGCTGACAAGAAGTGTGGTGCTGACAGGGAGTGTGAGTGTGGTGCTGACAGGGAGTGTGGTGCTGACAAGAAGTGTGGTGCTGACAGGGAGTTTGAGTGTGGTACTGACAGGAAGTGTGGTGCTGACAGGGAGTCTGGTGCTGACAGGAAGTGTGAGTGTGGTGCTGACAGGGAATGTGAGTGTGTTGCTGACAGGAAGTGTGGTGCTGACAACAAGTGTGGCGCTGACAGGGAGTGTGGTGCTGACAAGAAGTGTGGTGCTGACAGGGAGTTTGAGTGTGGTTCTGACAGGACGTGTGGTGCTGACAGGGACTGTGGTGCTGCCAGGAAGTGTGAGTGTGGTGCTGACGGGGAGTGTGTTGCTGATAGGGAGTGTGGTGCTGACAGGACGTGTGGTTCTGACAGAAAGTGTGGCCCTGACAGGGAGTGTGAGTGTGGTGCTGACAAGGAGTATGGAACTGACAAGGAGTGTGGTACTGACATGGAGTGTGGTGCTGAAAGGGAGTGTGGTACTGACAGGGAGAGTGAGTGTGGTGCTGAAAGGGAGTGTGGTGCTGACAGGGAGTGTGGTACTGACAGGGAGTGTGAGTGTGGTGCTGACAAGGAGTGTGGTACTGACAGGGAGTGTGGTGCTGACAGGGAGTGTGGTACTGACAGGGAGTGTGGTGCTGACAGGGAGTGTGAGTGTGGTGCTGACAGGGAGTGTGGTGCTGACAAGAAGTCTGGTGCTGACAGGAAGTGTGAGTGTGGTGCTGACAGGGAATGTGAGAGTATTGCTGACAGGAAGTGTGGTGCTGACAAGAAGTGTTGCACTGACATGGAGTGTGGTGCTGACTGGGAGTGTGGTGCTGACAGGGAGTGTGGTGCTGACAAGAAGTGTGGTGCTGACAGGGAGTGTGAGTGTGGTGCTGACAGGGAGTGTGGTGCTGACAAGAAGTGTGGTGCTGACAGGGAGTTTGAGTGTGGTACTGACAGGAAGTGTGGTGCTGACAGGGAGTCTGGTGCTGACAGGAAGTTTGAGTGTGGTGCTGACAGGGAATGTGAGTGTGTTGCTGACAGGAAGTGTGGTGCTGACAACAAGTGTGGTGCTGACAGGGAGTTTGAGTGTGGTTCTGACAGGACGTGTGGTGCTGACAGGGACTGTGGTGCTGCCAGGAAGTGTGAGTGTGGTGCTTACAGGGAGTGTGTTGCTGATAGGGAGTGTGGTGCTGACAGGACGTGTGGTTCTGACAGGAAGTGTGGCCCTGACAGGGAGTGTGAGTGTGGTGCTGACAAGGAGTATGGTACTGACAAGGAGTGTGGTACTGACATGGAGTGTGGTGCTGAAAGGGAGTGTGGTGCTGACAGGGAGTGTGGTACTGACAGGGAGTGTGGTGCTGACAAGGAGTGTGGTACTGACATGGAGTGTGGTACTGACAGGGAGCGTGAGTGTGGTGCTGAAAGAGAGTGTGGTGCTGACAGGGAGTGTGAGTGTGGTGCTGACAGGGAGTGTGGTACTGACAGGGAGTGTGAGTGTGGTGCTGACAAGGAGTGTGGTACTGACAGGGAGTGTGGTGCTGACAGGGAGTGTGGTACTGACAGGGAGTGTGGTGCTGACAGGGAGTGTGAGTGTGGTGCTGACAGGAAGTGTGGTACTGACAGGGAGTGGGGTACTGACAGGGAGTGTGGTGCTGACAGGGAGTGTGGTGCTGACAGGGAGTGTGGTACTGACAGGGAGTGTGGCGCTGACAGGGAGTGTGAGTGTGGTGCTGACAGGAAGTGTGGTACTGACAGGGAGTGTGGTACTGACAGGGAGTGTGGTATTGACAGGGAGTGTGGTGCTGACAGGGAGTGTGGTGCTGACAGGGAGTGTGGTGCTGACAGGGAGTGTGGTGCTGACAGGGAGTGTGGTACTGACAGGGAGTGTGGCGCTGACAGGGAGTGTGAGTGTGGTGCTGACAGGAAGTGTGGTACTGACAGGGAGTGTGGTACTGACAGGGAGTGTGGTATTGACAGGGAGTGTGGTGCTGACAGGGAGTGTGGTGCTGACAGGGAGTGTGGTACTGGCAGGGAGTGTGGTACTGGCAGGGAGTGTAGTACTGACAGGGAGTGTGGTACTGACAGGGAGTGTGGTACTGGCAGGGAGTGTGGTGTAGACAGGGAGTGTGGTACTGACAGGGAGTGTGGTGCTGACAGGGAATGTGGTACTGACAGGGAGTGTGGTGCTGACAGGGAGTGTGGTGCTGACAGGGAGTGTGGTGCTGACAGGGAGTGTGGTACTGGCAGGGAGTGTGGTGATAGTGTTAGTGTGTGAACATCTGCTAGACCAGTCAATGGTGGGAAACAGGTCTAGTCAGGCCCAGGGGACACCAGCTTTGTAGGGAATATACTTGACTGCAGGTGGGAGAGAACAGACCCACATGCACACGCACACATGCACACAGGCACGCACACACACACCCACACACACACAGGCATAAACACACACACACACTCAGTTGCACACACATATGCACAATCATCTTGTAATTATGTCTCTCAATCTTGGCATACAAATAGAAATTAATAATGTGTGAAAAGAAAGGGAGAGATTGGGAATGAGAGGGAAAGGGAGAGATGGGGATCGAGAGAGAAAGGGAGAGGTGGGGAATGAGAGAAAAGGGAGAGATTGGGAATGAGAGGGAAAGGGAGAGATGGGGAATGAGAGAGAATGGGAGAGATGGGGAATGAGAGAAAAGGGGAGAGATGGGGAATGAGAGAAAATGGGAGAGATGGGGAACAAGAGGGAAAGGGAGAGATGGGGAATGAGAGAAAAGGGGAGAGATGGGGAACAAGAGGGAAAGGGGAGAGATGGGGAATGAGAGAAAAGGGGAGAGATGGGGAACAAGAGGGAAAGGGAGAGATGGGGAACAAGAGGGAAAGGGAGAGATGGGGAATGAGAGAAAAGGGGAGAGATGGGGAACAAGAGGGAAAGGGAGAGATGGGGAATGAGAGAGAATGGGAGAGATGGGGAACAAGATGGAAAGGGAGAGATGGGGAATGAGAGAAAAGGGGTGAGATGGGGAACAAGAGGGAAAGGGAGAGATGGGGAATGAGAGAGAATGGGAGAGATGGGGAACAAGAGGGAAAGGGAGAGATGGGGAATGAGAGAAAAGGGGTGAGATGGGGAACAAGAGGGAAAGGGAGAGATGGGGAACGAGAGAGAATGGGAGAGATGGGGAACAAGAGGGAAAGGGAGAGATGGGGAATGAGGGGGAAAGGGAGAGATGGGGAACGAGAGAGAAAGGGAGAGATGGGGAATGAGAGAAAAGGGGAGAGATGGGGAACGAGAGAGAAAGGGAGAGATGGGGAACGAGAGGGAAAGGGAGAGATGGGGAACGAGAGGGAAAGGGAGAGATGGGGAATGGGAGAAAAAGGGAGAGATGGGGAATGAGGGGGAAAGGGAGAGATGGGGAATGAGGGGGAAAGGGAGAGATGGGGAATGAGGGGGAAAGGGAGAGATGGGGAATGAGAGGGAAAGGGAGAGATGGGGAATGAGGGGGAAAGGGAGAGATGCGGAATGAGAGGGAAAGGGAGAGATGGGGAATGAGAGGGAAAGGGAGAGATGGGGAATGAGGGGGAAAGGGAGAGATGGGGAATGAGGGGGAAAGGGAGAGATGGGGAATCAAATCAAATCAAATCAAATGTATTTATATAGCCCTTCGTACATCAGCTGATATCTCAAAGTGTTGTACAGAAACCCAGCCTAAAACCCCAAACAGCAAGCAATGCAGGTGTAGAAGCACGGTGGCTAGGAAAAACTCCCTAGAAAGGCCAAAACCTAGGAAGAAACCTAGAGAGGAACCAGGCTATGCGGGGTGGCCAGTCCTCTTCTGTCTGTGCCGGGTGGAGATTATAACAGAACATGGCCAAGATGTTCAAATGTTCATAAATGACCAGCATGGTCGAATAATAATAAGGCAGAACAGTTGAAACTGGAGCAGCAGCACGGTCAGGTGGACTGGGGACAGCAAGGAGTCATCATGTCAGGTAGTCCTGGGGCATGGTCCTAGGGCTCAGGTCAGTTGAAACTGGAGCAGGAGCACGGCTAGGTGGACTGAGGGGGAAAGGGAGAGATGGGGAATGAGGGAGAAAGGGAGAGATGGGGAATGAGGTGGAAGGGAGAGATGGGGAATGAGGGGGGAAAGGAGAGATGGGGAATGAGGGGGAAAAGGAGAGATGGGGAATGAAGGGGGAAGGGAGAGATGGGGAATGAGGGGGAAAGGGAGAGATGGGGAATGAGGGGGAAAGGGAGAGATGGGGAATGAGGGGGGAAAGGAGAGATGGGGAATGAGGGGGAAAGGGAGAGATGGGGAATGAGGGGGAAAGGGAGAGATGGGGAATGAGGGGGAAGGGAGAGATGGGGAATGAGGGGGAAAAGGAGAGATGGGGAATGAGGGGGAAAAGGAGAGATGAGGAATGAGGGGGAAAGGGAGAGATGGGGAATGAGGGGGAAAGGGAGAGATGGGGAATGAGGGGGAAGGGAGAGATGGGGAATGAGGGGGAAAAGGAGAGATGGGGAATGAGGGGAAAAGGAGAGATGGGGAATGAGAGGGAAAGGGAGAGATGGGGAATGAGGGGGAAAGGGAGAGATGTGGAATGAGGGGGAAAAGGAGAGATGGGGAATGAGGGGGAAAGGGAGAGATGGGGAATGAGGGGGAAAGGGAGAGATGGGGAATGAGGGGGAAAAGGAGAGATGGGGAATGAGGGGGAAAGAGAGAGATGGGGAATGAGGGGAAAAGGGAGAGATAGGGAATGAGGGGGAAAGGGAGAGATGGAGAATGAGAGAAAAAATAGTAGAGAGAGGAACAGCAGGTCTAAAAGAAGAGGTGCTCAGATAGTCATATATGAATACTTTGCAGTAAGAGCCTCTCTAATGAATAATTGATCTACAGGAAAATGTAGTGATTTGCACTCCCGGCGGGTTAATGTAATGTTAAAATCAAGCTACGAGTGTCAGAGTGTGTACGTATCTGTATGTGTAGGGTAATTCAATGTTAAATCAAGTTGCTAGCCTGCAGACAGTATGTATGTATGCACTGTATGTTGGTGTGTGTGTGTGTGTGTGTGTGTGTGTGTGTGTGTGTGTGTGTGTGTGTGTGTGTGTGTGTGTGTGTGTGTGTGTGTGTGTGTGTGTGTGTGTGTGTGTGTGTGTGTGTGTGTGTGTGTGTGTGTGTGTGTGTGTGTGTGTGTGTGTGAGCAGGCACCTGTGAGCATGCATGTGACAGGAGTCTACAGAACATCCTGCCTATTACCTAATATAAGAACATCTTGACTATAACAGGCTGTATCTGAAGAATGAAATTACATCCTTGACTTGACCAGCTTTAGCTGCATCTAATCACAGTTTATCATCTGAAGCAGCATGTAAATAAAACTGAATCACATTAACATGAGCAGCAGCTCCTCTGTTGACATTCATGTTTTGAAGATGGCAGCCTGCGTGTAGGTGACGCTTGATCGCGGTCGGCAGGAGGGATCACTCTTCTCCTGGTAACTGGCAAAATAATGGAAAGGCTTGAGTATATGAGGGATGCAAAGTATATTGAAAGCAGGTGCTTCCACATAGGTGTGGTTCCTGAGTTAATTAAGCAATTAACATCCCATCATGCTTAGGGTCATGTATTAAATTGCTGAGCAGGCCATTATTTTGGCTACCACTGCTATGCCCCCATAGGATGACAATGCCCCCATCCACAGGGCACTAGTGGTTACTTAATGGTTTGATGAGCATGAAAACAACGTAAACCATATCCCATCTCAGTCACCAGATCTCAACCCAATTGAACACTTATGGGAGATTCTGGGGCGGCGCCTGAGAGCGTTTTCCACCACCTTCAACAAAACACCAAATAATGGAATTTCTCAAGGAAGAATGGTGTAACATCCCTCCGATAGAGTTCCAGACACTTGTAGAATGTATGCCAAGGTGCATTGAAGCTGTTCTGGCGCATGGTGGCCCAATGGCTTATTAACACACTTTATGAGGATGTTTCCTTTATTTTGGCAGTTACCTGTATCTGAGATTCCATTGATTATCATAACCTGTCACCCACACCAAGCTCATTAGAGAACCTGGACTCTTGTAGTATCCCCTCTGACTGCCATGCTTTTCTCTAAACAGTGGAAATTCGGAAAGTAATTCAGACCCCTTGACTTTTTCCACATTTTGTTATATTATGGCCTTATTCTAAAATGTATTAAATTGTTTTCTTCCTTCATCAATCTACACACAATACCCCGTAACGACAAAGCTTTTGTCACATCTGCTCCTGCTACGCCCTCTTGTGTTCATCCGGTGTCTTTTTGACCTGCAGTTACTCCCCAAGTACTCTCTCTCCCTCTCCCTCTCCCTCTCCCTCTCTGTGTGATTGTGTGGTTTGAGACAGGTGTTGGAGTCAGAGCAGATCCCTACCAGCTGCAACTCGTTCCATAATCAAGACATCTACAAATAGTTCTCCCACTTCCACTCTGCCAGATCGTAATCTCTGCTCATTTACCGCTCTGTCTCTGGATTCCTGTATCCCGTTCCACATCTCACCACCCTACTACCCTGTTCTGGATTTAGCTCACCACCACCACCTTGGATTCCCCTCCAGACCTGTTTACCCAGTTCTACCCAGCTCACTCCAACCTCAGTCTCCACATCTGGTTTCTACAACTCATCTGAGCTTCTCCGGATCTGCACTCCATATCTCCCTGTGTTACAATAAATATCTTGGTTCATTCATCCCTGTTTCCTCATCTGAGTCTGCTCTTGGGTTCCCCTGTGTCACTCCGCCTAACAGCTCTGTCAGGTTGGAATGGGAGTGTCACTGCACAGCCATTTTCAGGTCTCTCCAGAGATGTTCGATCGGGTTCCAGTCCGGGCTCTGGTGATGTGGATGCCAAGGAACTTGAAGCTCTTGACCCATTCCACAACAGCCCAGTTGTTGTGGATGGGCGCTTCCTCTCCGCTCTTTCTCCTATACTCCACAATCAGCTCCCTGGTCTTACTGACATTGAGGGAGAGGTTGATATCATGGCACCACACTGCCAGGTCATTGACCTCCTCCCTGTAGGCTGACTCATTGCCGTTGGTGATCAGGCCTACAACCGTTGCGTGTTCAGCCAACTTGATGATGGTGTTTGAGTCGTGCATGGCCACGCAGTCGTGGGTGAACAGGGAGTACAGAAGGGGAATAAGCATATACCCCTGAGGGGACCCCGTGTTGAGGGTCAGCACGGCGGAGGTGTTGTCTACCCTCACCACCTGGAGCCGGCCTGTCAGGAAGTCCAGGATCCAGTTTCAGAGGGAGGGGTTCAGTCCCAGGTTCCCTAACTTGGGGATGAGCTTGGAGGGGACTATGGTGTTGAACGCTGAGCTGTAGTCTATGAACAGCATTCTCACAAAGTTATTTCCCCTCTTTTCCAGGTGGGAGAGGGCAGTGTGAAGAGCAATTGAGATTGTGTCATCTGTGGATCTGTTGGGGCGGTATGTGAATTGTAGTGGCTCTTGGATGTCTGGGATGATGGTGTTGATATGTGTCATGACCAGCCTTTCAAAGCTCTTCATAACTACAGATATGAGTGAGTGCTACAGGGCAATTGTCATTAAGGCAGGTTTTAATTTTTACATAAACATATATTTTTTTTAACCTTTTAACTAGAAAAGTCAGTTAAGAACACTTATTTACAATGACGGCCTACCCTGGAAAAACCGGACGATGCTGGGCAATTGCACGCCGCCCTATGGGACTCCCAGTCATGGGCGGTTGAGATGCAGCCTGGATTTTTTTAACCATGTGTATGCTGGGTGGACACAGACCAGTGATCCGTCTTTCAGAGCACCCCATGTGCAGTCAGATCATTGATGGTGTGTGTGTGCTCATTTGTGTGTGTGTTTTTAAAGTGTGTGACTATGTGAATGCGAGTGTGTGCATGGGTGCGTATGTATGTGGAGAGACACTGCTCTCACACATCCTGCTCTGTAACACTGACAAACTTCTGTGAAGCCCAGGATACGCAACCAAAAGAAAACAAATGAATAATTTATTTGCTTACTGAATGCACTCTGAAAATATGTGAACGTCAGAAAAAATATGTAGACAAATCTCTCTCCTAAAGTGATACCAGTGCAGGGTTTCTCCCAAACGAACCCCATTCATGCTCACCATGAAGATTCAACTCAAGTTCATTACAAGATCAAAACACCAAAACTATGTAGTCTATAGAAGGGGATTACTAATGACTGTTTTCATACTATTACTGTAATGATTAGTATTGAACAAATCCAAAGGAATACAGTCTGTTCTGGGCACAGGTGGTTGGTGGCACCTTAGCTTAATTGGGGAGGACGGGCTCACGGTAGTGGCTGGAGCGGAATCAGTGGAATGATATCAAATACATCCAACACATGGTTTCCATGTGTTTGATGCCATTCCAATTGCTCCTATCCAGCCATTATTATGAGCTGTCCTCCCCACAGCAGCCTCCTGTGGTTCTGAGTCATAGCAAGGCTGGATGGCTTATTATGGGATGAGACCAGCAGGGAATTTAACACTCCTCTGTTTCCAAGGAGACTGCTATTTCTCTGATCAGAGTACCTGATATCAAGACACCTATACCTGTCAACGGTCTCACCTTTAACGACACAGGTCACAAACTCTGATGACATGTCAGAAGACATACTCTGTCTCTAAATTGCAAGTCTGTGTAGTTTTGAGGCTAGATAGATGCATACAGACAAGACGCAGTGGATAACAACCAGACAAATGATTATTATAGAGACCATTATTTATGAGACAGGGTGTGTAACTCATGGGTTATAGATGCTTTTTACGCACCTAAGTCTACATGTAGATGAGGATACCGTTACTTGTTTTGGGAAAAGAATGTAAAGAGGATGACATTATAAGGTGCATTATAAGGTGCCCAATGGCAGGAATGTCCCACATTCCATCATATCACTATCTAATCCGTGACTGGATTACTATGGCTCTGCAGACAACCACTAAAGCCTTTGTTTTCCCCTGCAAAAACACAGATATTACCTCTCAAAGCTGTCTCTCTTTCACATTTACTCCACAACTTATTTTTAAGACAAAATCCTAGGCCTAGGCAGATATGTTGAAGTGTTTTGAATAAAGATATTCAGCTGTATTTTCATTGTGGTTTATTCACAGTGTCAAAACAGCCAAACAGCGCTCAGGTATACCCAGCGGCCAGGTATACCCCGCCAAACCCCGCCAAACCATGCCAAACCCAAATATTTTGGCAGCCCCCTCGATTTCAAGTTTCTCTAACTGAAGTGCTGAGACCTATAGGTTTCCACTAGTTACCATAGCCGCAAAGTCAAATTTGGCTATCGTAAAAATTAATTAAAACATAAAATAACTTTTCAGTCTTCATTTAAGGTTAGGGTTATGCATAAGGTTAGCAGTGTGGTTAAGGTTATGGTTAAGGTTAGGTTTAATATCACATTTTTAAAAGATATTTGGGGAAATATTTGGGGTTTGTGACTTTGCTGTGGTAACTAGTGCAGGCTCACTAGTAACCACCAAACATGTACATGTTATAAACTACTTATAGAAATCATAAGGCTTTGTGTTCATTCTCAGTTCATGGGATTCATCCATGGCTCTGTATGTTTTGGAGATAGATGGAGAGAGAAATGTAAAAGTAAAAACACATGCTATCAGTTAAATGTCAAGACTATTATTAATTGTATCATATTACTCAATAAAAGGGGGCATGTAATATCCCATGCCCATAACACGTTTATGCTCAATCCAATTGAACTGCAAATGAAAACATTTAGACATTTTCATTTAGGGAGTGATTGGGAAAAAAAGAATCGATTAAGCCATGCCTTTTGACCAATTGAGTGGGTCTTCAAGTCGGTGTCAGTCCTTATTGGGTGAATTGTAGAAGGTACCCGGTGTGGGATTGTGTGGCACGCTGGTTCGTTTGCAAGGAATACAAAACTGCTTCTCTCAAAGTCTATTCTTCCAACTAGAGAATGAACTACATGGAATAAACCGTGGGAATATTCCAAAAGACTTTCATTGACTTTGACTGAACTTGCAAAGAGACTTGACTCGGAGCCGTTGATGAGCAGCAACTGAGTACCGTTATTCTAAGGTATTGATCAGAAACACGTGTGACGTTTGAGGCTATTTTCGCCGGTGTGGATGTATCAATATACTGTATTTGTGCCCGAACAGCACATTGTGTAGGCGATGCACAACACTCAACTCTCTGATCAACGGGAATAGACATTTATGTGACTATTATAAACACGTAGCTAATACAATAAGTAGTGTGGTTAACTTGCGATGGACTCGACCTATTGACGAATTCGTGCGGAGGTCCTTCCTATGTAATATTGCACTGCGTGCTCTGCGGCGACAGCGCCCGCCCATCGACTTTTTCTCCTAGCAGAGCAGTGAAAGGAGATTGATTTTACTGGAGCAGCCGTGGAGTGTGCACGACCTGCATACGTTTGGGTAGAGCTATTGCCGCCGGAGGAAGTATTTATTTACTTTCTCACCAAAGGACTTTGCATACAGATTTTTCGTATTGATCCGAACATCATGATGTTGGCTAAATTCTAAATTGCGCACCAAGAACGCAAGACATACACACACAACGCTGGACTCAGGACTCCCTGCTGAGGTGGTTTGTCATCCTACAGCGAAGCGCCTCCGCAAGGGAGAATGGGCTGGGTCGCCTAGGCGTCTTTTATGGGCGCATTTCATTGACAATATGAGAAATCGCTGAAGGCGATAGTAGAGACAAGCGACACCCGAGTATACCGAGCCCCGCATCTCAGAGCAGGATACGGGAGATAGGTGAGGGCATCCCATAGGCAGTAGGTGGAGGGGATCTTACTCTCAAGCCAGCCCAGAAGCTTCGATCCTCGGGGTGTACCAGAGCTGCCCGACGCCGGATACCGAGTCGGCCGCAGACCCCTCATTTCCCCTTCAATAGACCGAAGTTTTGCGCCTCCAAACGGATTATAGGAACGGTTTCTGCGGAGAGCGAGAAACGGGAGACAATGGGCATCCACACGCTCCTTATTGCATGTGCGCTGCTTGGTAAGTCACTCCTGTGCTCCATTTCTTACATTGGACACATTGCAATCTTTCTCAGCGTCCGTTTATTAAAAAACAGAGCGAGTTTTCAGACTACCACTCCTGAGTCATAGCACACCTGCACGACAGATCCCAACACTGTGTGTGTGTGTGTGTGTGTGTGTGTGTGTGTGTGTGTGTGTGTGTGTGTGTGTGTGTGTGTGTGTGTGTGTGTGTGTGTGTGTGTTTGTGTTTGTAGGAGTGAGTGTGCTAGTACCACCTCATTAGGAGTCCATGGGAGAGGGCATTGTATTTGTCACTAATAACAGATGCATTTGAACAGCTGTGTTTGTGGATGAGTTGGATAACAGAGACCACATCCCCTTATTACTATGTGTAACCACCTTCCATTTTTCACTTTGCATAACACCCTGGGCCACTGCTATTATCTCTCTGTCAAACAAATGACATACTCTTTCAGACACATACTGTAGCATAGCCTACACACACACATATACAGTACCAGTCAAAAGTTTGGACACACCTGCTCATTCCAGGTTTTTTCTTTATTTTTCATTTTTTCTACATTGTAGAATAATAGTGAAGACATAAACTATGAAGTAACACATATGGAATCAAAAAAGTGTTAAACAAATGCAAATATATTTGAGATTCTTCAAAGTAGCCACCATTTGCATTTCTGACAGCTTTGCACACTCTTGGCATTCTCTCAACCAGCTTCATGAGGTAGTCACCTGGAATGCATTTCAATTACCAGGTGTGCCTTGTTAAAAGTTAATTTGTGGAATTTATTCTTTATTCTTTATTCTTCTTAATGTGTTAGAGCCAATCAGTTGTGTTGTGACAAGGTAGGGGTGGTATATAGAAGATAGCTAAATTTGGTAAAAGACCAAGTCCATATTTTGGCAAAAACAGCTCAAATAAGCAGAGAGAACAACAGTCCATCATTACTTTAAGACATGAAGGTCAATCCATCCGGATAATTTCAAGAACTTTGAAAGTTTCTTCAAGTGCAGTCGCAAAAACCATCAAGCACTTTGATGAAACTGGCTCTCATGAGGACCGCCACAGGAAAACAAGACCCAGAGTTACCTCTGCTGCAGAGTATAAGTTTGTTAGAGTTAACTGCACCTCCAATTGCAGCCCCAAAAAATGCTTTGCAGAGTTCAAGTAACAGACACATCTCAACATCAACTGTTCAGAGAAGACTGCGTGAATCAGGCCTTCATGGTCGAATTGCTGCAAAGAAACCACTACTAAAAGACACCAATAATAAGAAGAGACTTGCTTTGACCAAGAAACACGAGCAATGGACATTAGACCGGTGGAAATCTGTCCTTTGGTTTGACGAGTCCAAATTATGATTTTTTCGTTCCAACCGCCGTGTCTTTGTGAGACGCAGTTCCCACCGTGAAGAATGGAGGAGGTGCTTTACTGGTGACACTGTCTGTTATTTATTTAGAATTCAAGGCACACTTAACCAGCATGGCTACCACAGTATTCTGCAGCGATACTCCAGCCCATCTAGTTTGTGCTTAGTGGGACTATCATTTGTTTTTTAACAGGACAATGACCCAATACACATCCAGGCTGTGTAAGGGCTATTTGACAAAGGAGAGTGATGGAGTGCTGCATCAGATGACCTGGCCTCCACAATCACCTGACCTCAACCCAATTAAGATGGTTTGGGATGAGTGGGACCGCAGAGTGAAGGTAAAGCAGCCAACAAGTGCTCAGCATATGTGGGAACTCCTTCAAGACTGTTGGAAAAGCATTCCAGGTGAAGCTGGTTGAGAGAATGCCAAGAGTGTGTAAAGCTAACATCAAGGCAAAGGGTGGCTACTTTGAAGAATGTAAAATATATTTTTATTTGTTTAACACTTTTTTACTACATGATTCCATCTGTGTTATTTTGTAGTTGTAATGTCTTCACTATTATTCAACAATGTAGAAAATAATAAAGAAAAACCCTTGAATGAGTAGATGTGCCCAAACTTCTGACTAGTACTGTACACACACACACACACACACACACACACACACACACACACACACACACACACACACACACACACACACACACACACACACACACACACACACACATACACATACAGACAGAGTGGTCTGCCCCAAACAAACACCAGATGGCTGCTCTGTTCCTAGATGGGAGGTATGTTAATGCTGCCGGGGGGACGGGACGGATGTGTGTGTGGTGAAAACAGACCCCTGCGATTTGGAGGACATTGAATGGGTTAGAGCAGTGGTTCCCAAACTTTTATAGTCCCATACCCCTTCAAACATTCAACCTTCAGCTGCGTACCCCCTCCAGCACCAGGGTCAGCACACTCTCAAATGTTGTTTTCTGCTGTCATTGTAAGCCTCCACAACACACACTATATGATACATTTATTAAACACAAGAATGAGTGAGTTTTTGTCACAAAGATCTCTTATAGGACCAGGGCACAAATAATAACAATCAATAATTGTTCTCTTTATTTAGCCATCTTACATTTAAACCTTATTTGTTCATCAACAATTGTGAATAACTCACCACAGGTTAATGAGAAGGGTGTGCTTGAAAGGAGGCACATAACTGTGCAAGGTTAGGTTGTAGAATCTCAGTCTTAAATCATTTTCCACACACAGTCTGTGCCTGTATTTAGTTTTCATGCATGTAAGGGCCGAGAATTCACTCTCACATACAGTGGGGAGAACAAGTATTTGATACACTGCCGATTTTGCAGGTTTTCCTACTTACAAAGCATGTAGAGGCCTGTAATTTTTGTTATCATGGGTACACTTCAACTGTGAGAGACAGAATCTAAAACAAACATCTAGAAAATCACGTTGTATGATTTTGAAGTAATTAATTAGCATTTTATTGCATGACAGGTATTTATTCACCTACCAACCAGTAAGAATTCCGGCTCTCACAGACCTGTTTGTTTTTCTTTAAGAAGCCCTCCTGTTCTCCACTCATTACCTGTATTAACTGCACCTGTTTGAACTCGTTACCTGTATAAAAGACACCTGTCCACACACTCAATCAAACAGACTCCAACCTCTCCACAATGGCCAAGACCAGAGGGCTGTGTAAGGAGATCAGGGATACAATTGTAGACCTGCACAAGGCTGGGATGGGCCACAGGACAATAGGCAAGCAGCTTGGTGAGAAGGCAACAACTGTTGGTGCAATTATTCGAAAATGGAAGAAGTTCAAGATGACGGTCAATCACCCTCGGTCTGGGGCTCCATGCAAGATCTCACCTCGTGGGGCATCAATTTTTTTTTCAATTTTACCTTTATTTAACTAGGCAAGTCAGTTAAGAACAAATTCTTATTTTCAATGACGGCCTAGGAACAATGATCACGAGGAAGGTGAGGGATCAGCCCAGAACTACACAGCAGGACCTGGTCAATGACCTGAAGAGAGCTGGGACCACAGTCTCAAAGAAAACCATTAGTAACATACTACGTCGTCATGGATTAAAATCCTGCAGCGCACGCAAGGTCCCCCTGCTCAAGCCAGCGCATGTCCAGGCCCGTCTGAAGTTTGCCAATGACCATCTGGATGATCCAGAGGAGGAATGGGAGAAGGTCATGTGGTCTGATGAGACAAAAATAGAGCTTTTTGGTCTAAACGCCACTCGCCGTGTTTGGAGGAAGAAGAAGGATGAGTACAACCCCAAGAACAACCATGAAGCATGGAGGTGGAAACATCATTCTTTGGGGATGCTTTACTACAAAGGGCGACTGCACCGTATTGAGGGGAGGATGGATGGGGCCATGTCTCGCGAGATCTTGGCCAACAACCTCCTTCTCTCAGTAAGAGCATTAAAGATGGGTCGTGGCTGGGTCTTCCAGCATGACAACGACCCGAAACACACAGCCAGGGCAACTAAGGAGTGGCTCCGTAAGAAGCATCTCAAGGTCCTGGAGTGGCCTAGCCAATCTCCAGACCTGAACCCAATAGACAATTTTTGGAGGGAGCTGAAAGTCCGCATTGCCCAGCGACAGCTCCGAAACCTGAAGGATCTGGAGAAGGTCTGTATGGAGGAGTGGGCCAAAATCCCTGCTGCAGTGTGTGCAAACCTGGTCAAGAACTACAGGAAACGTATGATCTCGGTAATTGCAAACAAAGGTTTCTGTACCAAATATTAAGTTCTGCTTTTCTGATGTATCAAATACTAAATAGTAATATAATAAATAAATTACTTAAAAATCTACCTATGATCTAAACAAAATCTACCTATGATACAAATGACAGACCTCTCTCTACATGCTTTGTAAGTAGGAAACACTGCTGATTTTGCAAGTTATCAAATACTTGTTCTCCCCACCAATTATATGCATATCCTGAGTAACAGGCAGTTTACTTTGGGCACGCTTGTCATCCAGACGTCAAAATACTGCCCCCTAGCCCAAAGAGGTTAATTGACTCCCCATAAACGTAACAGACCTATGCCAGGAGCTGTGCCTGCCATATCACAATATTTTGATGTTTCTGAATAATACAAGTTTTAAATGTTTTTTATGGGAGGGCAGCAGGTAGCGTAGCGGATAAGAACGTTGGACCAATAACTGAAAGGTCGCTGGTTTGAACCCCTGAGCTGACTAGGTGAGAAATTTGTTGATGTGTCCTAAGTTCTCCTGTAAGTTGCTCTGAATAAGAGCGTTTTCTAAATATGTAAATGTAATGAGGATGGCAACCAATTTGGTTTTAGTGGGCTTTCTCCATTCTGATTTGTTTTAAACAGATCACAACTTTGGGTAGAAAACAACTAGTAGATTTGGCTCATGGTGAAAATAAATTGTGTGGTCATCCTCACAATTCAAGCAAGTCCTCCATGAAAGCAATTGTCACGCCCTGACCGTAGAGATCATTTTATTCTCAAGCAGCGTGGCCAGGAGGGGCAGACAGAGTGGAGGACATCATGGACCTGGTAGGAGGTGATGTCAGGACATGAGAGCCTGCCGTGGAAGCAGGCAGAGGCAGCGATGAAGGCGGAAGCAGAGAGAAAAGGGGACCAGCGTTACACAGGGTCACGGCTGGCAAGGAAGACCGGGAAGCCACTCCAAAAAATGTTTGGGGGGGGCACATGGGAGGTTGGCGGAGATAACTTCCCGTGCTCACGGTAGGGAGTGTGGTACTGGTCAGGCACCGTGTTATGCGGTGAAGTGCACGGTGTCTCCAGTGCGTGTTCACAGCCCGGTGCGCTCTGAGCCAGCTCTCCGCATGTGTTGTGGGAATCCAGCGAGGACGGATTGTGCCAGCACAGCACTCCTGGTTTCCGGTGCGCCTCTTCGGCCCAGGGTATCCTGCGCCGGCTCTGCACACTGTGTCTCCGGTGTGCTATCACAGCCCAGTGCGTCCTGTGCCTGCGCTCCGCACGTGTCGGGCCAAAGTGGGCATTCAGCCAGGACGAGTGGTGCCAGCTTTAAGCACCAGATCTCCAGTGCTCCCCCACAGCCCTTTTCGACCTGTGCCAGCTCCACGGACCAGGCCTCCAGTATGTCTCCCCTAGCCTGGTGAGCCCTGTGCCTGCTCCACGGACCAGGCCTCCAGTATGTCACCCCCAGCCTGGTGAGTCCTGTGCCTGCTCCACGGACCAGGCCTCCAGTATGTTTCCCCAGCCTGGTAAGTCCTGTGCCTGCTCCTAGAACCAGGCCTCCAGTATGTCTCCCCAGCCTGGTGAGTCCTGTGCCTGCTCCAAGAACCAGGCCTCCAGTAGGTCTCCCCAGTCCGGGGCCTGCGGCGAGGGTCCCCAGTCCGGGGTCGGAGACGAGGGTCCCCGCACCAGAGGCGCCACCAAAGTTGGGGGAGCCAGAGGTGAAGCAGGGAGCCGCCACCAAGATAGATGCCCACCCGGACCCTCCCCTATAGTGTCAGGTTTGCGGCTGGAGTCCGCACCTTTGGGGGGGGTTACTGTCACACCCTGACCGTAGAGATCCTTTTATTCTCTATGTTTGTTTGGTCAGGGTGTGACTCGGGTGGGAAGGTCTATGCTTTCTGGTTCTTTGTTTTTGTCCGGGTATGATTCTCAATCAGGGACAGCTGTCTATCATTGTCTCTGATTGGGAATCATACTTAGGCAGCCCTTTTTCCTTTTCTCATTTGTGGGTTGTCTTTGTTCGTGACATGTATAGCCTTACAGAGCTTCACATTCGTTTTGTTGTTTATTATTTTGTTGGCGACATTTAAAAAAATAAAAGAATGTAACCTTACCAAGCTGCACCTTGGTCCGGTCATTTCCTTGACGACGAACGTGACAGCAATTCAGTTTGTCCTTCTCTTGCGCTTAATCAGTGTCCACGAAAACGGCCCCTTTGTGTATGGTTTATTCCCTTAAAAAAGGTCTGGATTAGTTGCTGTTTAACCATTCCTGGTGAACAAGCAAACCTATTAGGCTACAGCAGTTCTCATGGCTTCAATGGTAAAACTCCCAAACACACACTGTATAGTGTTTTTTTATTTTATTGGGTTGTGTCAGGTTTAATGGTAAATATCACTATTCACAATGCATACAGAGACATAAAAAAACAAGACTGACATGCAATGTATTATTTTGTTAGGGATGTCCCAACATTGTTGTCCCATTTCTCCATCAACGTTTTGGACTTGTACCAGTCTTTATATGAGAATTGCATCATAGGGATAGTCCTCTCAGAGAGCTGCCACTTGTTGGACTATTCAAGGAGAGTTGGGTTGAAGCATGGCTTGCTGAAATGACATGGAATGACTCCCACCAGTAGGTGGATCCATACTGGTATACCTTAAAAGAGGATATATCGCCCAGCCCTAACTGCCTGTAATGAAATCACTCACCATGTCTCTGGCAATACATCTGTTTGCAGTCTACATAAGCCTGGCTGGGATGAGTGTGTCTGTATGTTTTTAGGATATTTCTGATATTGAAGTCTTTGACTTTGCTTTAATGTTTTTTTGAAAATATGCCTGTGTGTGTGTGTGTGTGTGTGTGTGTGTGTGTGTGTGTGTGTGTGTGTGTGTGTGTGTGTGTGTGGTGTGTGTGCACTGTGCAGAGTAGTGAATGTATATGTTTCCCCTATCTGGAGGCTTGTTTCCCTGAAGACAACGACAAACAAAAGGCTGGCCAATGAAGTCAGTTACTGTGCTCTACCTGTATGGTAATACCCAACTCCTCACTATTCAGAGATACAAGTCATTGATAGGTCATTCGTCTGCTTCGGGCTGAGAGAGAGGAGAGCCTTGTGATTGGTCAAGGATCAATAGACTGGGACGATAGAAGTTTGGACAAGTGGAAATCAGATCCATGACCTGCCTCAGTCAGTGCTTGGATAGTTTGTTTCCTTTGAGGATAAGGATTCACAGACAAGGGTTTGTGTGTTGGCATTTGTTGTGTGCATGCTTGTGCTCGCAGCCAGAGCAGAGGTCATGTTCCAGCTGCCCTCAGGGCTTAATGGGATCATGTAATGCAGAGTTAGCAGCGGAATGTCCCTCCCTACCTTACTGTTAACTTCCACCCCGTCACACACTCCTCTGACTGGACAGTGTTATTGTCATGTGCACAAGTATAGTGAAATATCTCTTGCAAGCTCCAAACCCAACAATGCAATAATCAATATCAATGTAGCACAAAAAATTACAAGGTAGAACAAAACCAGAAATAGAAATAAGAAGAACACAAGAAAGTAAGAAGCTATATATATATACAGGGTCTGTTACAATAAGATATTTACAATGTGCTGAGATACTGGAGTGATACAGGAGTGATAGAGGTAGATACAGTGCCTTTGGAAACTATTCAGACCTCTAGACATTTTTGCTCATTTATAAAAAAAATAAACAGAAATATCACATTTACGTAAGTACTTTGTTGAAACATCTTTGGCAGCTATTACAGCCTTGAGTCTTCTTAGGTATGACGCTACAAGCTTGGCACACCTGTATTTGGGGAGTTTCTCCCATTCTTCTCTGCAGATACTCACAAGCTCTATCAGGTTGGATGGGGAGCGTTGCTGCACAGCTATTTTCAGGTATCTCCAGAGATGTTAGATCAGGTTCAAGTCCGGGCTCTGGCTGGGCCAGTCATGTGCCTTTTACTGAGGAGTGGCTTCTGTCTGGCCACTATACCATAAAGGCCTGTTTGTTGGAGTGCTGCACAGATGGTTGTCCTTCTGCAAGGTTCTCCCATCTCCACAGAGGAACTCTGGAGCTCTGTCAGAGTGACCATCACCACCCTGACCAAGGCCCTTCTCCCCTAATTGCTCAGTTTGGCTGGGCAGCCAGCTCTAAGAAGAGTCTTGGTGGTTCCAAACTTCTTCAATTTAAGAACAATGGAGGCCACTGTGTTCTTGGGGACCTTTAATGCTGAAGAAATGTTTTGGTACCCTTCCCCAGATCTGCACCTCGACACAATCCTGTCTGGGCCTTGGACCTCACGGCTTAGTTTTTGCTCTGACATGCACTGTCAACTGTGGGACCTGATATAGATAGATGTGTATCTTTCTAAATCTTGTCCAATCAATTGAATTTACCACAGGTGGACTCCAATCAAGTTGTAGAAACATCTCAAGGATGATCAATGGAAACAGGATGCACCTGAGCTCAATTTCGAGTCTCATAGCAAAGGGTCTGAATACTTATGTACACAAGGTTTTTGTGTTTTTTATTTGTAATACATTTGCAAAAATGTCTAAACCTGTTATGGGGTATTGTGTGTAGATTGGGGAGTTTTACTTATTGAATCCATTTTAGAACAAGGCAGGAACGTAACAAAATGTGGAAAAAGTGAATGCATCTGAATACTTTCCTGACTAGGCATCAGGATATATGATAAACAGAGTAGCAACAGCGTATATGATGATTGTATGTGTGTGTGTGTAAGTTTGTAGAGTACTGTGAGTGTGCATAGAGACAGTGCAAAAACAAAATTCAAGGGTCAACTCAGTCCATGTAGCCATTTTGTTAGCTATTTAGCAGTCTTATGGTTTGGGGATAGAAGCTGTTCAAGAGCCTGTTGGTGTCGGATTTGATGCATCGGTACCGTTTATGTGCGGAAGCAGAGAGAACGGTCTATGGCTTGGGTGGCTGGAGTCTTTAACAATTGTACAGGCCTTCTTTTCACACTGCCTGATCTAGAGGTACTGGATGGCAGGGAGCTTGGCCCCAGTTATGTAATGGGCTGTGTCACGCCCTGACCTTAGATATCTCTGTTTTTCTATATATTTTGGTTAGGTCAGGGTGTGACTAGGGTGGGTACTCTAGTTTTTGAATGTCTTGGGTCTTTGTATGTCTAGGGGTCTATGTTGGCCTGATATGGTTCCCAATCAGAGACAGCTGTTTATCGTTGTCTCTGATTGGGGATCATATTTAGGTAGCCATTTTCCTCATTTTGTGTTATGGGATCTTGTCTATGTATAGTTGCCTTAGTGCACATCAGTAGCTTCATGTTTCATTTGGTTGTTTGTTGTTTTGTTTTATTGAAATGATGTGGAACTCTACTCACGCTGCACCTTGGTCTCATCATTATGACGAACGTGACAGGCTGTCCTTTTCACCCTCTGTAGCACCATGCGATTGAGGGCGGTGCTGTTGCCATATAGTGATGCAGCCAGTCAAGATGCTCTCAGTGGTGCAGCTGTAGAACGTTTTGAGGATTTGAGGGCCCATGCCAAACCTTTTCAATCTCCCTAGGGGTGAAGAGGCACTGTCGTGTCGCCTTCACAACTGTGCACGTATGAGTGGACCATTTTAAATCCTTAGTGATTTGGCACAGAGGAACTTTTAGCTCTCGACCCGGTCCATTGCAGTCCCATCGATGTGGGTGTGCTCTCTCCCCCCATCCCCCGTTCCCTGTAGTCCACGATCAGCTCCTTGGTCTTACCGAAGTTGAGGGAGAGGTGGTTGTTCCGGCACCACACTGCCAGCTCACTGACCTCCTCTCTGTATTCTCAACGTCGCCATGATCAAGCCTACCACCATCGTATTGTCAGAAAACTTGAGGATGGGGTTGGAGTTATGCGTGGCCACGCAGTTGTGGCAGAACAGGGACTACAGGAGGGAACTAAGCACACACCCCTGTTGAGCCCCCATGTTGAGGGCCAGCATGGCAGAAGTGACATTGCCTACTCTCAACACGTGGGGTCGGGCCATCAGGAAGTCCAGGATCCAGTTACAGAGGGAGGTGTTCAGTCCCAGGGTCCCTAGCTCGGTGGTGCGCTTGGAGTGGACAATGGTGTTGAACGCAGAGCTGTAGTCAATGAACACCATTCTCTCAGAGTAATTCCTATCTAGGTGGGTGAGGGTAGTGTGAAGTGCAATTGAGATTGTGTCGTCTATGGATCTGTTGGGGCGGTATGCAAATTGGAGTGGGTCTGAGATGATTGAGTGGATGTGTGCCATAGCCAGCTACAGGGTGGTAGTCATTGTGTCATGAATCCGTAGAGTTCATGTAAACAGGAATGATGGTAGTCATTTTAAGACATGGGGATTACAGACTGGAACAAGGAGAGGTTGAAAATGACCAGGAATGTGGCTGCCATCTATTCTGTGCATGCTCTGATAACACTCCCTACAATACCGTCCGGCCCTGCAGCCTTGCGTGTATTGACCTGATTAAAGACCTTACTCACATCAGCCTCGGAGAGTGAAATCACCCAGTCCTCTGGGTCGGTGGGGGCACTCACGCACTGTACGGAGTTACTGTCGAAGCATGCATGAAATGCATTGAGTTCGTCTGGAAGAGGGGAATCGTTGAGCAGATCACGGTTTGGTCTTCCTTTTGTAATTTGTAATGGACTGTAGCCCCAGCTACTTGCAGCTGGCGTCAGAGCCTGTGTAAAATGATTCCACCTTATTCCTATATTGTCCTTTTGCTCCTTTGATGACTCTGTGGAGGTCATAGTGGGACTTCTTGTAATTGTTCCTGTCCTCAGCCGTAGCCTCAGGGTTGTCTGTGAATGCGCTGTATGTGTTAGCCCTGTCCATAAGCTTTGCGAAAACCTCTGTGTTAATCCATGTCTTTTTATTGGCAAAGCGGCGAACCTTCCCTGTTGGGACAATGTCGCGGATGCATTTCCTTATGAAGCTGGTGACGGAGGTGGTTAGCTTGTCGACGTTATCGGCGGAACATATTCCATTCAGTGCTAGCAAAGCAGTCCAGTAGCATAACCATTTCTCAATGGAGCGAGTCACGGGTACATCCTGTTTTGAGCTTCTGCTTGTATGGTCAGGATCAGATTTGCCGAATGTTGGACGAGGGAGGGCCTTGTATGCTTGCTGCTGGGTAGAGTGACAGTGGTCTAGGACTTTATCACCCCTGTGGAGACTGATGCTGATGGAAGTTGGGCATCACATGTCTTAATGACACGGAATTAAAATCGCCGGCAACAAGAAAGGCAGCCTCCGGATGTAAGTTTTCCTGCATGTTTATAGCCTCATATAGTTTAAGTGCCAGTTTTAACAATCAGTTTTACAAGAGCACGGCGATCTGCTGTTACACAGCAAAAAAACTGGTGCTGCTCTCTTCACACAATTTAGCATTCATTCCCCGGACACGTTAAAGACCAGTTGGAAAATAGCCTGCTGTGTTATTTTTAAACTCCTTAGGGACGTCCTGCTTAAATGAATCAGGTGCTTGTCTGCAGCATCTGTTTTTTTTCTCTGGATGGAGTAACTCTGTACTGTGGTCTGTTAGTTTCTGTAGTGGTGAACTCTGTATAGCAGCACCTCATAATGGAGGTCATTAACTCTTTGACCTTAGAGCTGACCACCAGAGTTTTGTGCTGAGCGATAAGTGCTTTTTGAGTTCGTTTCGATTATTAAAAAATTATCACGGTTTTCGATTTTGGTTTAGATTATTCTGCATTATGTGGGTTGATTGAACGGGTTGATTGAATGCAGAATAAAACAATTATTAAAAGTCCTATGATGGTAGTGACTGCCCATTATTGCTTATAACTTAGTAAACATAATTTATTAACATTACTTTAATAAAATATTTCAGTTGTTCTTTACATTTGTTTATTTAATGACTTTTTAATTTCAAGTCATCTCATCTCTATAGAGCTGCTGCCTATGCTGTCTGACAATATCACTATTTTAGTAGTTCTTCAAAGTAAATGAGGCATACGTTTATGACTGCTGAATACCAGATAGAAAGAGACCTTGTGAAGCAACTGCTCTCTCTCCCTTTTAATCGCGAATTCTTCTGTCTGTTCTCTCCATGTCTACCCCACAATAACCTAAGGTAGCAGGCGTAAAAGAAACACAAAGCCCGGACAAGTAAAGCGCAATGGATTATGGTCATTGTAGTTCATTGTCACGTTTTCTGCTCTAAACTATTTAGAATATTGGCCTGTTGCACAGTTCAGGATTTATCTCTAGAGAAGCTGTGCAATGTATGTATTGAGCTCACAGAAAGAAAGAAAACAGACGTTGGTCAAATAGTTGTTTTAAAATAAATGAATAATAATAATGAAAATAAAATAATTGCTTACCAGATTTCCAAAACAGCTGTTGATGGTTTTATAGTTGTGATTGTAGACCTAGATATTTTACAGTAAACACAAATGTGTTTAGGTGTGTGTGTGTGCACATTTTACTATACTTGTTAGTACCAGAAGTCACCACAAGAATAATAAACCAACTACAATTCAGAGAAGTGAGGACATTTTAGTTAGTCCTCAATTGTAAAAATACTATTTTAGGGTTAGAATTGGGGTTATGGTTAGAGTTATGGTTAGGTTTAAGGGTTAGGGAAATGAATGGGAATCAATTGTTGGTCCCCAAAAAGTATAATAAGACATAGATGTGTTTGTGACTGAGGTACCCTTACTCAGATAAGATCTAAGGCAGTGTAAAGCATGCTTCAGTTCGGCTTGCGGCTAGAGAATCAAATGAGTTTTCTCGCGTGCTCCCTTCTCTTGAAAAATGAGAAAAAGCTGCAATAGTACTGTTTGTCCATTTTGAGATGCCCGTAACCAGTATACACTTCTTCAAAATAGTCAGAATTAAAGATGACTCAAGAAATGTATTTAATTCAGATGTTTTTGTTGATGAGATCTTAGTCGCGCAATTTTACATCTAACTAAGATGTTTGGTGCGGTATTTCTCAATGAAAAAAGTCCAAAAGTAACAGAAACGTCACAAAATGTTATAATATGTGACCCGTTTCAAGAAGCTATGTGCATGTCACACATCACTACTTCACAGGAGAAGCATATGAAAGTTTTATTTATTTTGTTATTTTATTTTTGTATGTGTTTTTTGGCATAAATTCCTTCTGGAGCCTGTGAACTTTCATGTGCCTTAATAACAAACTTCTATGCCAACTGTAAATACAGTTGTTAAATTACGAACCTAGTTGAAGTCAGAAACCTTCCCGCTTGTCATGATTGGCTGAGATAATGGATGGGCTGGACATGCCGAGAGATTACTTCAGATTGGGCTGCCATGTCGCACGTTTCTGTCTATAACATGAGCTGCTCAGTATGTGTTGATAATCTTTGTTACCGCAGCTTTTTTTAAAGACATAACATTAGCCATGGAGATCTGTAAAAGTGTTGCTACTGCTCTCGATAGCATTGCTGCCCAGAATTTTGCAGGCGAAGACCAGTGGGAAAAAGTTGTGATGGACTTTATGCACAAGGTCAGTGTGAATCGGATTGACTTGACACAACAATGGGGCAAACAAGCTGTAGCTAGCGACAAACCAAACAGTAAAGACAGGCTGCCGTGAAGTGTTAATCCATGTATACAGGGAAGTCTAGCTATGTTTTCAGATATTAATTTCAAATGTTTTTGTTTTGTTTTCATTGCATGTTGGAGTGTACTGTTAACTGGCTAGCGAATGTTAGCTGGCTAGCGAATGTTAGCTTTCTGGCTCGTTAGCTAACATTACGTGTATGCGATCTGTGTAGTAATATTGTTCGCATCTCAGAAATCCATTTGCATTGCTAGTTAAAGCCTAATGAACACAGTTGGTTAGCTTTAGCTACCTGCAGATTCATACTCAAGCATTTCATGCATAGTGGCTGGCTATGACAATCCGTTTGTACTGTAGCTATGGGTTAGGATTATGTTTCATTGTTTAGCTAGCTAGCTATATGTCTAAACAAAAGAGTCACTTCACAAGAGAAGGATTACATGACCCATCAAGTTAGCCATGTGTGTTGGGGGTGATTATGGCCATCTATTGTATTTCATGAACATGTGTACATGTCTAGACCATAGTGACCCATACAATTAGCTAGATGTGGCTGGGGCTTGGTTGTAGCATTTATTTCCCATGAACCATCAATTTAGACGTGTCTGGGTAAGCATCATAATTCTAAAATATTTCAAAAATATTTTTATCTGGACACTTTCAAAGTCAGATTAGGATATAGGCCAAGGACTAGATGAAGTGTATTTTTACCTGGTGTTTTTCTTCATTGTAGGCTACTACTTTCACCTCTTAGTCTTGCAATCTTTGGTTGTTTGCTCTAACTCACTCTGTTTAGCACATGGCCTCACATGTGAATCCTTAAAGAGATGGTTGGGCTAAGGCTTAAGAGCGTGTGAATGATGCTGAATAGGTGTAGACAAAGAAGAGCTCTCCAGTAGGTGTACCAAAACATTTAAAGGACCATTCTCTCAAAAGTGGGGTTACAAGTTTATCAACTTTCAAAGCATAATTACTTTCCCATTGTTCCTCAACTGCAGTGTGTGTGATTTTCCATTTTGTAGCTCGGAGTCTCTACTCTCTGTTGTAAAAAACACCATTACATAAGATCGATTCGAGGCTGTGGGTTACATATGCACAAACTTTTCCATACTGTTTCAGTTGGGAAGCATGCGGACGTCTTAACTGGTATGTTGATGGATTTGGCTGGTTTGCATAAATAGCTCCCTGTTCTCCCATCCCCTGCTGTACTTTAAAGACCACAATAAGCTACCATCTTCTTTGAAGATCTCCCTTCTCTCCTCCCTGGTTTAGATAGGTACGTTGGATGACGTTGTCCCCTAGATACTGATCCAAGATCAGTTTGCCTCTGATGGGTAAGGTTAGGATTTATAGGGGGGTAAGCTAATAGTAGAAATGTGCAACTCCTACTCAGGGCTCTGTTAGATAACAGGGTAGCCCAGATTCCACTCCTCCAGATCCACCCACAATGCTCTGGGTTTACATACCCAGACTCCTCTCTCTTCCTCGCTGGATTCTCCACCCAAACACAGCCTCAGTTGGATGCACATGAGACGTCAGCGTTACTATGGAGACAGCTCCCCTGCTGCACATCCACAGACGCTGACACACACACACACCATCCCACACACCTCCCTCCAGTGTTAGCCCCACACTTACACACATGCCCATGGCAGCCATTGCTGTTTTCAGATGAAAACAAAAGAAGATAGTCAGTATAGGCGTGAGCTAAACTAACCCACAGGGATGGAGGGATCCGATCTGATTCTCCCTGAAACTCAAGAGGAAAACGTGTGTGTGTGTGTGGTTTTGCTTAACTTTTCATCCTGAATGCTGGAATGACGAACAATAGTAGAGAAGTCTGTTTGAAGAGCCTAATTAATAGTTAATTGGGTTCCTTTCCAATCTGTGGATTAATGCACAAACATAGGGAGTTAGAGAGCAAGCTGTCAATCTCTAACACACACACTTACATCTACAGCTAAATGTGTGGGTTTGTATACTTATAAAAGATTGAAGATGGGATGTGTAGTTTTACATTAACTTTAGCAGCTCTCTGGAGTTTGTACATACACGTCAGATGAGGGTGTGTGTGTTCCTGGATAGCAAAACTGTGCAGATGTGTTTGAATCTTTAATTGTTTTTGTAGATGTTCTGTATGTGTGTTTGTGAGTTAAAGGGAGCGTTTTAAGTCCATCTCTTTGCCATGGTGTTGTAGGGCAGGGGAGCAGGTGGATATATGGAATTAATGGACTGGGGGAAGGAGGGCAGAGGGGGATGCTTCAGCCTTGACAGGACAGGGGGCAGAGAAAGAAGTGGGTGTGTGTTTGAGACACCGCCTGTGTGCTACAGTAGGTGTTATTATATGGGTGAGTGAGTTGGCCATAAACACTAAATGTATTACCATATCCTTCCCTGCCATCTCTCTCAATTATTCATTCATTCTGGGATGGGATGGGTAGAGGCATGGACAAATGCTTACACTTACCAGGCATCGCATTAGCTTTCAGAAATCTGCATTTTCCAAACACAGACCATTAAAAAAATCTGTGTTTTAAACCATTTCAACAGCATTTTATATTGAAAGTCAACAGTGGTGTTTTGCTTCAGTAAAGTTATAAGGTGCGTTCAACAAGGTTTTCTTCACACAAAATGCATTGTTGCAACACCATTCGGCAGAAAATTGGTGGCCAGTAAAAAACTGGTCCTGAACATCTCTAAAACTAAGAATATTGTATTTGGCATAAATCATTCCGTAAATTCTAGAGCTACTGCTTTCAAGGAGCGTGACACTAACCCGGACGCTTATAAGAAATCCTGCTAGGCCCTCCGACGAACCATCAAACAGGCAAAGCGTCAATACAGGACCAATATCAAATTCCACAACACCGGCTCTGATGCTCGTCAGATATGGCAGGGCTTGCAAACTATCATGGATTACAAAAGGAAACCCAGCCACGAGTTGTCCAGTGACGCAAGGCTACCAGACAAGCTAAATACCTTCGATGCTCGCTTTGTGGCTAGCAACACTGAACCATGCATGAGAGCACTAGCTGTTCCGGACGACTGTGTGATCACACTCTCTGTAGCCGATGTGAGTAAGACCTTTTAAATAGGTCAACATTCACACGGCCTCAGGGCAAGATGGATTACCAGAAAACCTACTCTGAGCATGCGCTGACCAGCTGGCAAGTTTCTTCACTGACATTTTCAACTTCTCCCTGACCCAGTCTGTAATACTTACATGTTTCAAGCAGACCACAATAGCCCTGTGCCCAAGAACGTCAAATTAATCTGTCTAAATGACTACCGCCCTGTAGCGCTCACATCTGTAGCCATTAATTAAATGCTTTGAAAGGCTGGTCATGGCTCACATCGACACCATCATCCGAGACACCCTGTACACACTCCGATTAACATACTGCGCCAACAGATCCACAGATGACACAATCTCTATTGACCTCCACACTTCCCTTTCCCACATGGATAAAAGGAATACCTACTTGAGAATGCTGTTCATTGATTACAGCTCAGCGTTCAACACCATAGTGCCCTCCAAGCTCATCACTAAGCTAAAATCCCTGGGATTAAACACTTCCCTCTGCAACTGGATTCTGGACATTCTGACGGGCCTCCCCCAGGTGGTGAGGGTAGGCAACAACACATCCGCCATGCTGATCCGCAACACGGGAGCCCCTCGGGTGCATGTTTAGTCCCCTCCTGTACTCCCTGTTCACCCACAACTGTGTGGCCGCACACGATTTCAACACCATCATTAAGTTTGCAGACGACATGACGGTGGTAGGCCTGATCACTGACAACAATGAGACTGCCCACAGGGAGGAGGTCAGAGATCTGGCAGTGTGGTGCCAGGACAACAACCACTCCTTCAATGTCAGCAATACAAAGGAGCTGATCATGGACTACATGAAACGGAGGGCCAAGCACTCCCCCATCCACATTGATGGGGTTGTAGTTGAGCAGAGCTCAAGAGCTTCAAGAGCTTCAAGTTCCTCTGTGTCCACATCACTAAGGAATTATCATGATCCACACACACCAACACAGTTGTGAAGAGGGCATGGCAATGCCTCTTCCCCCTCAGGAGGCTGAAAAGGTTTTGCATGGGCCCTCAGATCCTCAAGAAGACAGCTGCACCATTGAGAGCATCTTGACTGGCTGCATCTCCGCTTGCTAAGCCAATTTCTTGGCATCTGACCGCAAGGCGCTACAGAAGGTAGTGCGTTTGGCCCAGTACATCTCTGGGGCCGAGCTACCTGCCGTCCAGGATTTCTATACCAGGCAGTGTCAGAGAACACTGGCCCTTCTTTGGACACTGTGTTAACAAACATCCAAATTATATTCAATGCCATACAACACTTCTTCTGTGGCCTCCAACTGCTCTTAAATGCTAGTAAAACTAAATGCATGTTCTTCAACCGATCACAGCCCGCACCTAACTAGCATCACTACTCTGGACGGTTCTGACTTATAATATGTGGACAACTACAAATACCTAGGTGTCTGGTTAGACTGTAATCTCCTTCCAGACCCACATTAAGCATCTCCAACCCAAAATTAAATCTAGAATCATCTTCCTATTTCGCAACAAAGCCTCCTTCACTCATGCTGTCAAATATACCCTCTTAAAACTGACTATCCTACTGATCCTTGACTTCCGCGATGTCATTTACAAAATAGCTTCCAACACTCTACTCAGCAAATTGGATGTAGTCACTCAGTAAAATCTTTGAAATTGTTGTATGTTGCGTTTTATATTTTTGTTCAGTGTAAACGAGATTTCTGTATATCATTTTCAATAAATTGCAAACATTTCTAAACATGTTTTCACTTTGTCATTATGGGGTATTTTGTGTAGATGGGTGAGAATCGATTTTTGATTTCAGGTTGTAACCCAACAAAATGCCAATGGGTATGAATACTTTCGGAAGGCATTGTGTGTGTAACTGTTAGATGCACCAACACAGAAACACACACACATGCGCACTACATGTCAATGTTTTTAAATGTATGGAAATTGTCGTCTTGTCTGTAATGTATTTTATGTTGCGTCGGACCCTAGTAAGAATATCTGTCGCCATTGGGGTCAGCTAAGGTAGGTAGCCTAGTGATTAAAGCATTGGGCCAGTAACCAAAAGGTTGCTGGATTGAATCCCTGAGCTGAGGTAAAAATCTGTCAATCTGTCATTCTGCTCCTGTCATTGTAAATAATAATTTATTCTTAACTGGCTTGCCTAGTTAAATAAAAAAAATAAAGGGTTCTCTCCCTACCAATAGTTGCTCAGTTTGAGGGACACTGTCCCACCAAGGGGCACTTGAAAATGAGGGGGAGGGATAAGGATGGGGCAGGGGTATTGGGATTGAGCCTCAGTGTGGGACTGAGAGGGTGTTTTCACAGCCAGCTTCAAAGCACTTGAGGCCCACAGCAGAGCAGTCCAGCAGCACACTATGTGTTATTTACCCAACATCACAGGCCAGTTAAAGACAAGCGGGCAGAGCACTGTGTTGACTGACTACTAACCCTCACCCCTAACCATTACAGCCTTTTCCTGAGCTAATGGAGAGGGGAAACAGAGAGGGAAGGGAAAGGGCCTTTGTGTTTCAGCTCAGTAATTTCAGTCCGTTGAGCAATCCCCAGTCCCTCCCTCTCGCCCCCTCCGGCTTACTGCAGCCACCAACAAGGCCAGGCTGAGAGAGAGGACCAGATCATCATGTCTGCCATTACCTTATCTCAACATGGTGCACAGAGAGGAAATGGGGGAAAGACAAGGGTATAGAGAAAAGGGGGGCAAGAAAAAGAAAGGAAGGATAGATGAGAGAAAGCGAGGGAGAGAAAGGCTGAGGATGAGTTTTGATAACCAGTTGTGTTGTGGCTGAGGTCCAACCTCTGAGCAAGAACAGAGACAGCAGCCAGAGGGTACAAGGAACATCAAGCACTGCTGCACAGTCACACACACACAAAATACTATAAAGTATGTATTTTATTAGGATCCCCATTCATTTATTTGTCAATTTAACCTTTATTTAACTAGGCCAGTTAGTTGCAACTTGGGTCGCAGAACTTCATGGGAGTTTTGGGAGCCACTCGATAGGAAGTGACATTCGCTCCAATCTTTGTTCTGCCAGTAGATTTTGAGGAATATTTGTTTTACTTCTCCCATTGACTTCTCAAACTGGTATGGTCCGGTCTGCCGTGTCTGCTTCGCTAGCTTTCCAGAAGTCTCACGATGCTGCGCCTCTTGGTTTCGAAACTCTGCAGCTGAGATATCTCAGTTGGATTGTGATCATTTGGCTTCCTCATAAACACACATAATGCCCATTTACAGCTTTGCCATACCTATGGCCTATCTCTCTCTTCCAAATCTTTGGGAACAGATGTCAATTAGGCTAGGATTTTCATGGTTTTGATAAGGGTAAAGTTGTGTGGTTGATTTTTAAAAAATGGGTATAATTTTTTCATACATGTGAATTTACATACATTTTTCCCAAAGCTTTTAGCTGCCTCTGTACCACCTGGGTGAGTTTCTTTGGCAGGTAGGGAACATTCCCTTGCCAACTTGGCAGGTGGACCCAGGACATTACTTCCAGACCCTGATAGACATAATTATTACCACTCAGATGGATGTGGATGATAAATTATGAGTCATGTAAAGGCTAAAGTTAAGATCTCATCTCCTACTCTCTCTTTTTTTCTTGTTGAATTTTACCCCCTTTTCTCCCCAATTTCGTGGTATCCAATTGTTAGTATCTTACTATCTTGTCTCATCGCTACAACTCCCGTACGGGCTCAGGAGAGACGAAGGTCAAAAGCCATGTGTCCTCCGAAACACAACCCAACTAAGCCGCACTGCTTCTTAACACAGCGTGCATTCAACCCGGAAGCCAGCTGCACCAATGTCAAATCAAATCAAATCAAATCAAAATGTATTTGTCACATACACATGGTTAGCAGATGTTAATGTGAGTGTAGCGAAATGCTTGTGCTTCTAGTTCCGACAATGCAGTAATAACCAACAAGTAATCTAGCTAACAATTCCAAAACTACTACCTCATAGATACAAGTGTAAGGGGATAAAGAATATGTACATAAAGATATATGAATGAGTGATGGTACAGAGCGGCATAGGCAAGATACAGTAGATGGTATTGAGTGCAGTATATACATATGAGATGAGTATGTAAACAAAGTGGCTAGTGATACATGTATTACATAAAGATGCAGTAGATGATATAGAGTACAGTATATAAGTATACATATGAGATGAATAATGTAAGTAAACATTATATTAGGTAGCGTTGTTTAAAGTGGCTAGAGATATGGAGGAAACACTGTGGAAACACTGTGCACCTGGCAGCCTTGGTTAGCGCGCACTGTGCCCGGCCCGCCACAGGAGTTGCTAGTGCGTGATGAGACCGCCCAAACCCTCCCTAACCCGGACGACGCTAGGCCAATTGTGCGTCGCCCCATGGACCTCCCGGTCGTGGCCCGGCTGCGACAGAGCCTGGGCTCGAACCCAGAGTCTCTGGTGGCACAGCTAGCACTGCGATGCAGAGCCGTAGACCATTGCACCACCCGGGAGGCCACCTCCTACTCTTTCTTAAGCCGGGTGTACACTACACGATTTTGGCCCCATTTTAGCTGTCCCAGACAAGTTTTTGAGATCAGTGACAAAATCCCCATGTCATTCCCTACTTGGGGCTCGCGGCCATCACCGATGCTCATTTTAAGACTCAATCTCATTTGAGCAGTTTCAGACGTCCCAAAATGTTCAAAATTTTTTATTTAATCGGCACAAAATCTGCAATGTTCCTGTAGTGTGAGATGTGCAACAACAAGTTTTGAGAACGGTGATCAGCAATAGCCAATGAGAGCTCGCCAGAGAAGAATGCAGATGATGATGGTTCACATCACCCAGAATGCACTCCAGCATGAGTCATGACTACAACTAGTATGTGTTTATACTTGCCTTTAACCAAAGCCAAAGTGTCATTGTTCGAGCTCGGAAGTTCACAAGCAATGTTATTCAATTCAAAATGTCTGTGCCACATCGTTTAGTGTGCGCACCACCCCTACGTTGGCACAACAACAAACTACAGGAAAGACAGTGGTTTAATGTGCGAGGCTAAGCGATATTAGGATTTAGAAAGTTGTGTACACCTGGCTTTACGCTCACTTCTACACTGTGTGTGTGTGTGTGTGTGTGTGTGTGTGTGTGTGTGTGTGTGTGTGTGTGTGTGTGTGTGTGTGTGTGTGTGTGTGTGTGTGTGTGTGTGTGTGTGTGTGTGTGTGTGTGTGTGTGTGTGTGTGTGTGTGTGTGCCATACTGACTCGGAGAGAGTCTGTCTGTCCCTGCCTGCCTGTCCGTCTCCATCACAGCTTCTCACAGAGTAGTGCTGGTGAAAGGATAGATGTAATGTAAGAGCCGTCTTAATATGGACCCAGGGCCATATAAATGTAATATGGAGAGAAATAGGACTTTCTTCTGCAGTCCTCTGAAATGAATTGATGCCTGACATGGTCCATTTCTTTCAAATGAAAATCACCCTTTCGCTCTCCCTCCCTCTTTCCTTCTCTCACACTCTCTTTCTCTGTGTTAATGGGTGTTAAAGGGGCATGATGTTGAGGGGATCCATAGGGAGAGGGAGGCAGATTGATTTTGGAGAAGGTTTAACCCAAGTTTAGTGTGAGACTTACATATGCACACCCCCAGCACACGGTGAAGTAAACGTATCATGTTTCAGTGTGCCTCCATCAAGTCCCTGGAGACTTTTTGGCCTCTCTTTGCTCTTTCTCCTTCTCTTCATCCCCCTCTTTCTATCATCCATCCACCCATCCCTCTCTCCCTCCCCCCTCTCTCTGTCTGAGAATGTTCACAGGATTCCAGATCTTTCAGATGAGACTGAGGCTCCCTGTTGAGAGATTGAGGACACTGATTGAGGCAGAGCCCATTGATTGATTTATCTCTGTTCTATAATAATATATTCCTTTTTCACACTGCCTCCAGTTGCCTTTACCCCACATTTCCTCTAATTGTTCTTACCCCTAGAAGTGTTTGATGGAGGAGTTGAGACGGGACTGGGATTGTGTTGTGATCATTAGTCCGTGGTGTGGTCCATTCTGTGACAGAAATAGATTCACCTGGGCATAGTGAGGAATGATGGCCAGGGATTGATGTACTGCTACCCTGTGTATATAGCCAAGTTATTGTTACACATTGTGTATTTATTCATATAGGAAAAAACATATATTTTTCGCTCTGCATTGTAGAGAAGGGCTCATAAGTAAACATTTCACTGTTAGTCTACACCTGTTGTTTAGGAAACGTGACAAATGTTGCTTGAGGGAGGAGAGAGAGATAGCGGGACCATCTTATGGCTCCACTGATGCCAGCAGGATGACAAAAGATATGTTGCTTCAAATATGATCAGCCGTAACGTGTTTGTATTTATGGTGTGGAATGGATGTGTCACCTTTGTGTGTGTGTGTGTGTGTGTGTGTGAGATTATCCTGTGAGGGTTGGAGTAAGTCGGTGGTGTGTGAGTGTTAACAGTACAGTTCTGTGAGATGATGCTTTCACTGTGGATAAGACACCAGCCACAAATGATTGGATTAGTGTATAACCCCCCCTCTACCAATATAATCCTCTTTACAGCTTCCTCTTTTAGTGCATGTGTGTGCGCATGTTAGTTGATGTTTCAAAGCTTTTTAGTGTCATTGCCTGCAAGAATGTGTGACTACCTGCCTTCGCCTGAACAGAGAACAGACTTGAGAGGATGACAGACAGACAGACAGACACAGACAGACAGACACAGACAGACACAGACAGACAGACAGACAGACACAGACAGACAGACAGACAGACAGACAGACAGACAAACAGAGCTGTCAGAGGGGTAGAGACACAGCTATATAAGGCTTATAGATGAAGGCTAGCAGTTCCAGGGGCAGTTAGTGATAAAGACGAGGCAGCCAGAGGTGAAGAGGCAGCCAGAGGTGAAGAGACAGCCAGATAGTGGGTACAGAGGGATTAGGTTGGAGGGATGGAGTGATCAGTTAGAATTCTGGAGGTTTTGGTATGTCATTGTCAGCCTCTCAAAACAGCCTGCAGAGCGCCGGGCTGCTTTGAAGTATCACAGAGCCGCTTAAACCCTGCCTGAAAAGACGCAGAGAACCGCGAGGCACAGAGGAGAGACAGGAATCCGAGAGAGAGAAACAAGGAAGAGAGACTGGAGGGAGTGAGAGAATCGAGAAGGGGTAGCGAGGATGGAGGGTGTATGAGAGGAGAGGTCGAGAGGGAGGGAGGCTGGAGGGTGTATGAGGAGAGAGGTAGAGAGTGACGAGAGGGAGCGAGGCAAGAGGGTGTATGAGGAGAGAGGTAAAGAGTGACGTGAGGGAGCGAGGCTAGAGGGTGTATGAGGAGAGAGGTAGAGAGTGACACGAGGGAGCGAGGCTAGAGGGGGAATGAGGAAGGGTAAAGAGTGATGAGAGGGAGGAAGGCTAGAGGGTGTATGAGGAGAGAGGTAGAGAGTGACGAGAGGGAGCGAGGAGGAGAAAGAGGGAGAGCCTGACAGAATGAAACAGAGGGACGGGTGGGGAAGGTGAATAATAGTTTGGTGCTCAAACAGTATGAGTAGCAGCAGCCTAATCATGATCAGTGATACAGGACCAGGGCAGCCTAATCATGATCAATAATGTGAGCATCAGTGATGCAGGACCAGGGCAGCAGTAATGTGAGCATCAGTGATACAGAACCAGGGCAGCAGTAATGTGAGCATCAGTGATGCAGGACCAGGGCAGCAGTAATGTGAGCATCAGTGATACAGGACCAGGGCAGCAGTAATGTGAGCATCAGTGATGCAGGACCAGGGCAGCAGTAATGTGAGCATCAGTGATACAGAACCAGGGCAGCAGTAATGTGAGCATCAGTGATGCAGGACCAGGGCAGCAGTAATGTGAGCATCAGTGATGCAGGACCAGGGCAGCAGTAATGTGAGCATCAGTGATACAGGACCAGGGCAGCAGTAATGTGAGCATCAGTGATACAGGACCATGGCATCAGTAATGTGAGCATCAGTGATACAGAACCAGGGCAGCAGTAATGTGAGCATCAGTGATACAGGACCAGGGCAGCAGTAATGTGAGCATCAGTGATACAGGACCAGAGCAGCAGTAATGTGAGCATCAGTGATACAGGACCAGGGCAGTAGTAATGTGAGCATCAGTGATACAGTGATCAGTGATACAGGACCAGGGCAGCCTAATCATGATCAGTGATACAGGACCAGGGCAGCCTAATCATGATCAATAATGTGAGCATCAGTGATACAGGACCAGAGCAGCAGTAATGTGAGCATCAGTGATACAGGACCAGGGCAGCAGTAATGTGAGCATCAGTGATACAGGACCAGGGCAGTAGTAATGTGAGCATCAGTGATACAGTGATCAGTGATACAGGACCATGACGGTGCCCTGGTCACTAATGCTCCACTATAATGTTAATGTCTCACTGAGAGCCAACACAGCCACAGAGAGTGCAAGAGAGAGGACAGAAAGAGGAGGGGAACAGATAAATGTAGGGCGACGACAACAACTTCTCACTTTCAAACCAGTGACTTATTCCATGATCACACATTTATTGAAGATTATTTTGACAAGATGGGTTAGTTCCTGGAGGCATCCCCCTCTCTCTCTGGTCCTCTCTCTATTTCGGTGTCTCTCTCTTTCTCTATCTGTGTGTGTGTCTCTCTCTTTCTCTGTCTGTGTGTGTGTCTCTCTCTTTCTCTGTCTGTGTGTGTCTCTCTCTCTTTCTCTGTCTGTGTGTGTGTCTCTCTCTTTCTCTGTCTGTGTGTGTGTCTCTCTCTTTCTCTGTCTGTCTGTCTGTCTGTCTGTCTGTCTCTCTCTCTTTCTCTCTCTCCCTCTCTCCCTCTCTCCCTCTCTCCCTCTCTCTCTCTCCCTCCCTCCCTCCCGGGCTGTGTTTAAATCTCCTGCCTGTACATTCATGGGCAGATCTATCTTATTGGGGTCCATTGGATATGTGAAGCCTTGGAGTGATACATTTTGACATATATTTTTTTTCTTCTGAAAAGCTGTTCTTAATAAAGCTAAAGCTGTTCTTAAGAAATCAGACATATGTAACCCTTTCATGAGGCCAAATGGGAAGAAAAGACAAAGGATCACAACACCAAGCTCAGGAAGGATGGAAACAAGATGAGGAAAACAGAAGCAAACCCACACGCACACATATTACACACACACAGAAATAAATGTTGTCCATTTTCTCTCATTTTGCCCACTCACTGAGCACTCACTGAGGTTTGTTGATTTTCAACTAGATAACCTTTTATAGGCAACACACACACACGCAGTCATGACAGTTAAAAAAAGGGCGGAATGAAAGTGTGAGAGAAATTACTGAGACGGAGAGAGGATGTTGGAACAAGGGAGAGAGGAAGTTATTGAAATATTAATGCAGTCCATTGTGTCTACAGACACACATCCTCTCAGACTCTCATCCACTCTGTTGAACACACACACACACTGCTGTGTTCCCCAGTTGTTCATTCAGACAGGAGGCAGTGTCTTTTTCCGCCTCTGTCTGCGGTGTGTGTGTGTGTGTGTGTGTGTGTGTGTGTGTGTGTGTTTGTGATTTTATGTGTTGTCTGCTCTATGTTTTCTCTCAATGCTGTGTCTGGACTGTACTGTGATCTTCCCCAGCTGAAACTGACCACAGATGTTTACAGACATCCATGTCCTCCACCAAGAACTGAAATAGCATCCTTGTATTACACAGCATCACCCCCTGGTGTGTGTGTGTGTGTGTGTGTGTGTGTGTGTGTGTGTGTGTGTGTGTGTGTGTGTGGAACGTGATCTCCTCAACCCGGTAATGTGTGGTTCATGGGCTGCTTGTCAGTGTTTTAACAACCTGCCACTGACCTCTTTTACAGCTGTTCTAATGCTAGGCTGTGTGAGTAGACTGTCTGGCACTACAGGGCTTTCTTCAGGACACTGAGTGGACCTGTCATGTTGACTCTGTTCATCTTGGGAGAGTGCTGGAACTGAAGCTCCCAGGATGCGAAATGTTTTAACAGCAGTTTTGTAACTAATGTTATTTCTGTCTCCCCCTCTCCTTCTGTCTCCCCCTCTCCTTCTGTCTCCCCCTCTCCTTCTGTCTCCCCCTCTCCTTCTGTCTCCCCTCTCCTTCTGTCTCCCCCTCGCCCCCCTATCAGGCGTGAGCGTGGCCCAAAGGGTAGTGACCGTTCAGAGCGGACCACTTGTACGGACGGAGGGCAGTCACGTGACCATCTGGTGCAACGTGACTGGTTACAAGGAGGGCGTGGAGCAGGACTTTGAGTGGTCCATGTACCTGACCTCGGTGCCCGACCGCGAGATCCGCATTGTGAGCACGGCCCAGTCCAACTATGCGTATGCGGTGTACGCCCAGAGGGTCAACAGTAAGGAGATCTGGGTCGAGAGGCTGACCAGGGACTCAGCCCTGCTCCACATCACCAAGGTCCAGGCCAGAGACCAGGGGCTGTTTGAGTGTTACACCCCCAACACAGATGGACAGTACCTCGGCTCCTACAGCGCCCGCACCAACCTCACCGGTGAGTCCATGTTACATCACACGGCTGTGTTCTAAATGGCACACTATCCCCTAGAGCCCTCAAACTCAACTCTGGACCTCGACAACAATTTCACTGCGTTTTCTTTCATTGTTCCCCTGTAATCAGGGACTGATTTTAGATGGGGTAGGCCTAGTCATTGAGGGTGTGGCTGGCTGGATCAGCGAGTCTTTGGTCAGGGAAAGTCGTGCCTCGCCCCACTCTCACCCCCACATCCCCTCCCTCTGTGCATTGTTTTATTAGCACACTCTGTGTGTGTGTGTGTCTGTCACCAGCATCTGTTCCTCTGTTACACACACACACACACACACACACACACACAGCTGGTATGGTTGAGAATTCCGCTCCCAGGTCGGAATCTGGTTCCCGTCATGTCTTCATCCCTGATGCTGGTGGCCTTGCACTGAGAAAGGGGTCAGAGGTCACGCCAGGCGCTCATGGGAGTAACCTCAGTTATGTTAATAGAGAGTTGATAGACTAATGAAGTGTAGTTGATGTGCCATTATATCTGATTTTAGTTTGTCACTGTTAGCCGGGTGTACATTGCTTAATAGACCCAGACTTATATTTATCAGTATTTTTCATCATTTCCCTCTGAATATGTGTTGGGTGGGGCAGCAGCGTAAAAGCCCCTGTACTAACTATAGTACATTGGTGGCCTTGCAGCAGTATGCACGGTATGCTTTGAATGTGGGGCAAGGCTCAGGCGTAAAGCACTGCAAAATGGTGCTGCTGATAACATACTGTATTTATAGAGTGTGTGTCTATAATCTTAGCCCAGTTCCCCATGGTCAGGGGGATGTTACAGGGTTCTTATCCCTCCCTCCCCTCATGCCCGTCTCTCAGCAGCTGCACGCGTCCAGATACGCAATACCCTGTCTTCTACCCACTGCCTCCCCCTCTTTCACTCTCTCTCAAACTCCTTCTTTTTCTCTCACCCTCTCTCTGTATCAGTTCACTGTTTGGGAACGAAGAACATTCTCGTCTCGAAGCAGGAAGTGTGTATCTCACCAGTGATGTCACAGGACAGGAGGGAAGTTGGCTATCTAATCAGAGAATAGGAGGAAGTATTGGAGAGAGTGAGGGTGGGAGGGATAAGTGGGGGATATAAGTTGATAGGAGGAAAACTGAGTAATCAGTGTGGTTGCTAAGTAAAGGACGGTGACACACAGTGATCAGTGTCCTCTCTGTCACAATTGGCTCTGTGAGACTGATTTATGCAAGTAGAACAATGTATCCTCTCTGTCCACGGGGAAGGTTATCTGCAGCGCACCTGGCCTGTCTGATACTTGATCAACGTTGTTTGAGTGAGGTGTGTCTATTGTGTGTGCAGTAGAATATATCACCTGGGCCGTGTGTGTGGCTGATTGTTCAGAAAGATGATACCACACTGTGTGTCTCTCACACCTTTTCTAATGAGACATGAGTCTACATGTGACTGTGTTGCGTGGGCTAACTGAACAAACTGGCGCCCAATTTCTAATCAACTCATCAAAGCACCAACAAGTTATTGAAAATAACTGGAAATAAATTCAAAATATTAGTAACTTTTTTGACTTTCGGAGTGTGGACGTACCAGCCTGTCTGTGTGTTTGTTCCATACACCAGTGTGAGTGTGTGCGTGTCTGTGTGCGCATGCGCGTCCGTGTTTGTTCCATGTGCCAGATTGTGTGTAGCCAGATTGTGTGTATCCTACACATTAGCTCATGATAAAAATCCAACAGCGTGGAATGGTCCTACCCAATGTCCCCTCTAAGCTGCATGAGTACATGCTGCTCCACGGGACTGCCACACAGAATAAATATCAGCGCGCAGAGAAGCACGAGATTGAACTTCACTGTAATTTCTATAGTTTTCCGCCTTTACACAATCAACATTTCCCTTTACTGTGGGAATTGTGATGAACCAACGTAATATTTGCTACTTTCAATGCAACATACTGAAACAAAACGAACTACGCAAGACTTAGTATGCAAAACTAACCACTCAAGAGAAGGAATAGGAGTAGGATTCTATTGCATTGACAGCACAAACTCTACACAGACCTGTGTGCCATAACCAATCAGGCCTGTATGCAAATAGACCATTGCCATATATGGATCTGTGCCATTCACTTTGAACTGGACTGTTTTTACAGCATCAGCGGTTGTGAGGAGATGCGCTTGTTTTGAGATCAAAGCCAGAGATGCATGTTGCGACGTTTGTACATTTGTTCATATCCTTTTCTAGTTAATGAGTTAGCCCAGTTCTGGATCATTTTGTAGTCAGCAATAGGGGAGTGATTGCTTCCTACGAGAGCACAAAATCTTTGAAAAGCCAGTTGGGTAAAGAGCTTGTTTTTGTCTTAAAGGGGCAGTGTTGTATTTTGAGAAAGGCTTGAATAAGCTAAGTAGCCAAAAGGCGGAGGGTAGCTTATTTTGTGGTTTCTTGCATCAAACACAACAACATTTTCAGTCACCTCCTTGTCTGAAGGACAAGTGGATAAACAGGTTGATGTCAAACCCTGCATGGGTTTTTTTCTCACTGAATGTAAGCCTGCATTGAACACCACACATTGGCTGCTACTGTAGGCTGAATGATATAACAGTTATTTCCATTTTAAAATGTTATGGGATGCATTTTCTCCATTGTTTTTGATGGTAGGCCTACATTATAATCAAATAGCCACAGTAGCCTACTTGACCACTGTTAAAACAAAGTTAAAGAGGGTACAGCCTTAGTGGTCACAGTAAACACATGCCGGAAGTTGCACAGAATTTTCACAACTTTCCAGTTTGCTCTCAGCAGACCAGAAATTTGCTCAGTGATAAAAAAAAAAATTGAGGGAACATTGGTCCTACTGTGTGTGTGTGTGTGTGTGTGTGTGTGTGTGTGTGTGTGTGTGTGTGTGTGTGTGTGTGTGTGTGTGTGTGTGTGTTCCCATGCATGTCCCACGCACCAGCCTGTGTGTGAGTGTGTCCAAGGCACTTGTGTGAGAACAGGGACAAACAGCAGACTGCTCTTCTCCTACTCAGCCATGTGGCTCAAAAACACTCACATTCAAGACCACGGTAGTCTTAGTCACTCTGGCTGCGTTCACACAGGCAGCCCAATTCTAATCCTTTTTTCCAACAACACGAGTTTTGAACTATCACATCAGATATTTTTCAGAGCTGATCTGATAGGTCAGAATTTGGCTGCCTGTCTAAACACAGCCCACTCATACTGTACATCTACTGCACTCCTCTATAGAGTGGATCATTACAGTGCTCTCACAGACACAGACCATACATACATCTACTGTACTCCTCTATAGAGTGGATCATTACAGTGCTCTCACAGACACAGACCATACATACATCTACTGTACTCCTCTAAATCAAATCAAATTTATTGATATAGCCCTTCGTACATCAGCTGATATCTCAAAGTGCTGTACAGAAACCCAGCCTAAAACCCCAAACAGCAAGCAATGCAGGTGTAGAAGCATGGTGGCTAGGAAAAACTCCCTAGAAAGGCCAAAACCTAGGAAGAAACCTAGAGAGGAACCAGGCTATGAGCGGTGGCCAGTCCTCTTCTGGCTGTGCCGGGTGGAGTTTATAACAGAACATGGCCAAGTTGTTCAAATGTTCAAAATTACCAGCATGGTCAAATAATAATAATCAAAGGCAGAACAGTTGAAACTGGAGCAGCAGCACAGCCAGGTGGACTGGGGACAGCAAGGAGTCATCATGTCAGGTAGTCCTGAGGCATGGTCCTAGGGCTCAGGTCCTCCTAGAGAGAGAAAGAAAGAGAGAAAGAGAGAATTAGAGAGAGCATACTTAAATTCACACAGAACACCGGATAGGACAGGAAAAGTACTCCAGATATAACAAACTGACCCTAGCCCCCCGACACATAAACTACTGCAGCATACATACTGGAGGCTGAGACAGGAGGGGTCAGGAGACACTGTGGCCCCATCCGATGACTCCCCCGGACAGGGCCAAACAGGAAGAATATAACCCCACCCACTTTGCCAAAGCACAGCCCCCACACCACTAGAGGGATATCTTCAACCACCAACTTACCATCCTGAGACAAGGCAGAGTATAGCCCACAAAGATCTCCGCCATGGCACAACCCAAGGGGGGCGCCAACCCAGACAGGAAGATCACATCAGTGACTCAACCCGCTCAAGTGATTTATCCCTCCTAGGGACGGTATGAAAGAGCCCTAGGAAGCCAGTGACTCAAGCCCTGTAATAGGGTTAGAGGCAGAGAATCCCAGTGGAAAGAGGGGAACCGGCCAGGCAGAGACAGCAAGGGCGGTTCCTTGTTCCAGAAGCCTTTCCATACACCTTCACACTCCTGGGCCAGACTACACTCAATCATATGACCCACTGAAGAAATGAGTCTTCAGTAAAGACCTAAAGGTTGAGACCGAGTTTGCGTCTCTCACATGGATAGGCAGACCATTCCATAAAAATGGAGCTCTATAGGAGAAAGCCCTGCCTCCAGCTGTTTGCTTAGAAATTCTAGGGACAATTAGGAGGCCTGCGTCTTGTGACCGTAGCGTACGTGTAGGTATGTACGGCAGGACCAAATCAGAGAGATAGGTAGGAGCAAGCCCATGTAATGCTTTGTAGGTTAGCAGTAAAACCTTGAAATCAACCCTTGCCTTGACAGGAAGCCAGTGTAGCGAGGCTAGCACTGGAGTAATATGATCACATTTTTTGGTTCTAGTCAGGATTCTAGCAGCCATATTTAGCACTAACTGAAGTTTATTTAGTGCTTTATCCGGGTACCCGGAAAGTAGAGCATGGCAGTAGTCTAACCTAGAAGTGACAAAAGCGTGGATAAAATTTTCTGCATCAGTTTTGGACAGACAGTTTCTGATTTTTGCAATGTTACGTAGATGGGAAAAAAGCTGTCCTTGAAACAGTCTTGATATGTTCTTCAAAAGAGAGATCAGGGTCCAGAGTAACGCCGAGGTCCTTCACAGTTTTATTTGAGACGACTGTACAACCATTAAGATTAATTGTCAGATTCAACAGAAGATCTCTTTGTTTCTTGGGACCTAGAACAAGCATCTCTGTTTTGTCCGAGTTTAAAAGTAGAACGTTTGCAGCCATCCACTTCCTTATGTCTGAAACACATGCTTCTAGCGAGGGCAATTTTGGGGCTTCACCATGTTTCATTGAAATGTACAGCTGTGTGTCATCCGCATAGCAGTGAAAGTTAACATTATGTCTTCGAATGACATCCCCAAGAGGTAAAATATATAGTGAAAACAATAGTGGTCCTAAAACGGAACCTTGAGGAACACCAAAATTGACAGTTGATTTGTCAGAGGACAAACCATTCACAGAGACAAACTGATACCTTTCTGACAGATAAGATCTAAACCAGGCCAGAACTTGTCCATGTAGACCAATTTGGGTTTCCAATCTCTCCAAAAGAATGTGGTGATCGATGGTATCAAAAGCAGCACTAAGGTCTCTATAGAGTGGATCATTACGGTGCTCTCACAGACACAGACCATACATACGCTCTCACAGACACAGACCATACATACATCTACTGTACTCCGCTATAGAGTGGATCATTACGGTGCTCTCACAGACACAGACCATGCACACATCTACTGTACTCCTCTATAGAGTGGATCATTACAGTGCTCTCACAGGCACAGAGCAGAGTATGACAGATCGCTCCTTTACTACATTTGCTTAATTTGCTGGACATGAATGTAGCACGTTCTCTCACTCACATGTGCCTGTTTTATCTTATCTACCCATTGGCTGAAGGGGCTAGTTATAGTATGTAGAGTGTGACTGATAGAGAGAATGATTTGATGGGAAAGATAGAGGAGGGAAATGGAGAGCGCAAGAGAGAGAGATATGGGGGAAAAACCGTGTGTGATGGAGAAATGATGAGCCCTTCTTCCTGGCTCAGTCTAATTGGTTAGATCCCGCCGGGTACTACCTACAATGCAGCTGGTGCTATAGGGGCGCGTTTTAAATAGTCTGTGCCTGATATGACTATTAAGGTTAATGCCATGCCTACTGCCTATGATTCTTTTTCTTTGCAACTCTTCCTAGAAGGCCAGCATCTCGGAGTCGCCTCTTCACTGTTTATGTGGAGAGTGGTGTTTTGTGTGTACTATTTAATGAAGCTGCCAGTTGAGAAATTGTCTGTTTTAGAGGTCGACCGATTATGATTTTTCAATGCCGATACCGATTATTGGAGGACCATAAAAGCCGATACCGGTCACACCAGCCTCATATCGGGAGTTGATAGGCTTGAAGTCATAAACAGCGCAGCGCTTGACTCACAACGAAGAGCTGCTGGCAAAACTTACGAAAATGCTGTTTGAATGAATGTTTACACGCCTGCTTCTGCCTACCACCGCTCAGTCAGATACTTAGATACTTGTAGGCTCAGTCAGATTATATGCAACGCAGGACACGCTAGATAATATCTAGTAATATCATCAACCATGTGTAGGTAACTAGTGATTATCATTGATTGTTTTTTATAAGATAAGTTTAATGCTAGCTAGCAACTTAACTTGGCCTACTGCATTCGCGTAACAGGCAGTCTCCTTGTGGAGTGCAATGAGAGAGAGGCAGGTCGTTATTGCGTTGGACTAGTTAACTGCAAGGTTGCAAGACACGGGTCGCTGTGTTTAGGAGGCCACGGAGGCGAACAGTGAGGCGGAGAAAAACTGTGGTGAAGTGGGGTCCGCGTCCCGCGCCAGAGCCGCCACCGCGGACAGATGCCCACCCAGACCCTCCCCTATAGGTTAAGGTTTTGCGGCTGGAGTCCGCACCTTTGGGGGGGGTGGGTGCTGTCACGTTCTGACCTTCATTTCCTTTGTTTTGTCATTATTTAGTGTGGTCAGGGCGTGAGTTGGGGTGGGCAGTCTGTTTGTTTTTCTATGATTTTGGGATTTCTATGTTTCGGCCTAGTATGGTTCTCAATCAGAGGCAGGTGTCATCAGTTGTCTCTGATTGAGAATCATACTTAGGTAGCCTGGGTTTCACTGTTTGTTGGTGGGTGTTTGTTTCCGTGTTTGTGTTTTTCACCACACGGTACTGTTTTGGTTTTCGTTTGTTTCGCGTTTATTGTTTTTGTATCAGTTGTGTTCATGTTGAGTATTTCTTATTAAAAGAACCATGGACACTTACCACGCCGCATATTGGTCCTACGATCCTTCTCGCCTCTCCTTTTCAGACGAAGAGGAGGAAAATCTTTACACCCACTGTATGTTGTGAAATTGTTAGATATTACTTGTTAGATATTGCTGCACTGTCAGAGCTAGAAGCACAAGCATTTCACTACACCTGCAATAACATCTGCTAAACACGTCTATGTGACCAATAAAATTTGATTTGAGACAGATTGGGTCAAGACTGAATAAAGGTGGCGGTGTCTTCTGAAATAATTTTCTACCAATGATCGATTCACCCAGCAAGACTATGGTGTAATGCTGCACTGAGAGTCACCCATCTATCCATACCCCCCTCTCTCTTTTCCTCTCTCGCTCGCTCGCTCCCTCCCTCCCTCCTTCACTCTCTCCATCTCTTTCCCCCTGTCCTCTCCCCTCTTTGGCTGTCTAAGAAGCAGGTCTATGGCCTAGTCAATAAAAGTCTTGGCTCTCCAGCCTTATCAGATTGAAGGAGGAGAACAGTGAGGAGGAGAAGGGCGAGTGATTTAGGAATGAAGGTAGAGATGGACGCAAGAACAGGAGGGATTGAGAGGAGTACTAGATGAAAAGGAGAAACAAGGTGGATTTACAAAGAGATAGCGTGATGGAAAGAGATGCAGATAATGGGCTAGAGAGAGGGATGGCTAGAGCGAGAGGGATGCGAGAGGGATGGCTAGAGAGTGAGAAAGAGAGGGATGCCCAGAGAGCGAGAGTTACTGGAGGACGGCTGTATCCACTCTCTTGGTATTGATTGGGCGCTCTGGGCTTCCTGTTCCTTTTCACAGTGGCATTAGCTCTCTGTCCCTCGATCCTTCTCTCACTCTCTCTCACCGTTATCCTTTTCTCCATTTAATTTACAATCACTCTTCTCTCTTTCCTATTTGGCACTGAGTTTGACTCACTGTGAGTATGTGAGTGTAGGTTCTCTGAGCTAGTGAATGGGCATGGGTCTTAACGAAAAAGAGAGGGAGAGAGAGATTTTATCACTGTCTACTCTGCCATTTCCATGCCAATCTCATGTCCTCCAGAGACAGGGCCTCCTGCTAAATGACATTTACTGCCACTCAGACACACACACAATCTCAGCCCGGGCGTTGTTCTCTCAGTCAGGTAACTGACTCTGGTGAGAGTGTGTCAGTGGAACCAGGAACAGCAGCGCAGAACATTACGTGACGTCTCTTACGGAACACAACCCAACGTTACACACAGGTGCAATGGAACCACACAATAGAACCTGCAGCAGGAATAGAATAGCCACTGCACAGTGGAACAAGATGGTAGATGGAATAGGAGGAGATGGAGTGAACAGGACACAGTGTGACAGGGAGGGTATAGGGGCCATCTCAGTACTCTGAACAGGACACAGTGTGACAGGGAGGGCATAGGGGCCATCTCAGTACTCTGAACAGGACACAGTGTGACAGGGAGGGCATAGGGGCCATCTCAGTACTCTGAACAGGACACAGTGTGACAGGGAGGGCATAGGGGCCATCTCAGTACTCTGAACAGGACACAGTGTGACAGGGAGGGCATAGGGGCCATCTCAGTACTCTGAACAGGACACAGTGTGACAGGGAGGGCATAGGGGCCATCTCAGTACTCTGAACAGGACACAGTGTGAGAGGGAGGGCGTAGGGGCCATCTCAGTACTCTGAACAGGACACAGTGTGACAGGGAGGGCATAGGGGCCATCTCAGTACTCTGAACAGGACACAGTGTGACAGGGAGGGCATAGGGGCCATCTCAGTACTCTGAAGTGGCTGCCTCCTCGTCACCTGCCTCTCATTCATTTGCACTTATGCAATGGCATGAAGTGTTTTTCGGAGTTGCGAGCTCGAGTCTGAGGAGATCATAGTGCAGTTCACACACACTATTCGGAGAATGAGAAAATATACAAACATCCCTCTCAATGGAGAGCAAGAGACGATACAGACAGACACACACGCATAGTACACACGTTGACAATCTTGTTTATTACCCATACAATAATGGAATAAATGTCAACGCACGAGTGAGTGCTGCTGTTAGCTGCCGCCCACACTAACGAGCTAGGTTAATGCGAGAGGGTTTATCGTGTTAGCATTGTGTGTGTGTGTGGGGTAGGGGGTGGGGAAATGGGCCAAAGAAGCACTACCGTGCCTCCGTTTTAATTAGATTAAAAATTAGCTTAGCTAAGCGCTAACCCTCAAAGGTGCGCTGCCTCTTCTTTGTGTGAGATCAATGCAATGCAGCAGCTAGGCTACATGAATATGTATATGAATAGGATAATGCCAATGCTACATGAATATGTATATGAATAGGAGAATGCTAATGCTACATGAATATGTATATGAATAGGAGAATGCTAACGCTACATGAATATGTATATGAATAGGAGAATGCTAACGCTACATGAATATGTATATGAATAGGAGAATGCTAATGCTACATGAATATGTATATGAATAGGAGAATGCTAACGCTACATGAATATGTATATGAATAGGAGAATGCTCATGCTACATGTGTAGGTTAGTCAGCTGGTTCTCATAAAACAGGCAGGAGACGAAAGCGAGGATGAAGCCAGCTGTTGTTGAAGCCCTGGAACAAGCTAGGAGCGTCTCTGTGTGTGTGTGACATTGTGTTGCTTTGAAGTCTCATCTCCACAGAAAAGGAACAGCTCAAGGTGCTTGTATTTCCACTTTTTCGGTGGAACTGCTGATAACCCCGCTCAGTCTGCTACACACACACACACCAGGGTTTACGTTAGGAAAATGTGGACAACGTGACCCGGAAGATTTTCATTTATTTGCCGACCATTTGAGAAATGTACTGGACCCATAAGCATTGGATGTATAACCCATTAGGGTGTCTAACCATGGTGCTCAGAATGACAGAAATCACATTTAGATTATGGTAATTCATTTTAACACAACATGCAACTCATGTAATGAAACAGCCAATAAAACATAATTTTCAAACATTTGCCAAAATGCATTTTGTGGGAAAAAGGCCATTATAAACAGCTCACCTGATGCGAGCGGTATGACAGATGGTGATCTAGAGATGCACCAGCTAGGATGGGATGACTATAGGATTGTGCATTTGGCTTCTGGACAATGAATTAAAGTTGATATGAAAACCAAAAGAACAGGAGAGAAATTAGGAAGTCTTTCATAGGCACCGCGTGGCAAAAGGCTTAGCTGATTATTGAGTTGCGGCTATCAGTGAAAAACATCTACAATATGTTTTGAAGATAATTTGTCTTGAGCACAAGGGGAGGTGAATGTGGCGAAGATAGCCTATAGGCACGTCTCTCTCCAGAATGCATGTGCTCAGCTCTCCAGAATCCACTCAGCTCTCCAGAATCCATTCAGCTCTCCAGAATCCACTCAGCTCTCCAGAATCCACTCAGCTCTCCAGAATCCACTCAGCTCTCCAGAATCCACTCAGCTCTCCAGAATCCACTCAGCTCTCCAGAATCCACTCAGCTCTCCAGAATCCACTCAGCTCTCCAGAATCCACTCAGTTGTCTTAGGACAATTTTTGCGCATTCATTGTTTCATGTGAATTGTTTGCTCATATGTCACCAGTAGTAATTGTACCGTACCCTACCTTTGGCAGGAGGTAAGGAACTGCAGCTCAGTTTTCATAAAATTATGTCAAATGTCTACAAATATAAGTTGCCTTCAGAAAGTATTCATACCCCTTGACTTATTCCACATTTTGCAGTTAGCTTTAATTCTAAATGGATTAAATATATGTTTTATATCACCCATCTACACACAATATCCCTTAATGACAGTGAATTGTATTTTTTATTTATTTTACCTTAATTTCACTAGGCAAGTCATTTAAAAACAAATTCTTATTTACAATGATGGCCTACCAAAAGGCAAAAGGCCTCCTTGGGGACGGGTGGAGATTAAAAATACATAAATATAGGACAAAACACACATCACGACAAGAGCATAGCAAGGCAGCAACACATGACAACACAGTATGGTAGCAACACAACATGACAACAACATGGTAGCAACACAACATGGTAGCAGGACAAAACATGGTACAAACATAATTGGGCACAGTGAAAACATGTTAAAAAAAATTGGTGCACATTTATTGAAAATAAAATACAGAATGATCTAATTTTCATAAGTATTCACACTGCTGGGTCAATACTTTATAGATGCACATTTGGCAGCGATTACAGCTGTGAGTCTTTCTGTGTAAATCTGTGTAAAGAGCTTGCCACACCTAGATTGTACAATATTTACATTATTCTTTTAAAAATTCTTCAAGCTCTGTCAAATTGGGGGTTGATCATTGTGATACAACCATTTTCAGGTCTTGCAATAGATTTAAGTCGAAACTGTGGCCACTGCAACATTCACTGCCTTTTTGGTAAGCAACTCCATTGTAGATTTGGTTTTGTGTTTTAGGTTATTGTCCTGCTGAAAGATGAATTGATCTCCAAGTGGCTGGTGGAAAGCAGTCTGAACAAGGTTTTCCCCTAGGATTTTTCCCATTATTTTTTTATCCTGAAAAACTTCCCAGTCCTTAACGATTACAAGCATTCCCATAACATGATGTAGCCACCGCTGTGCTTGAAAATATGGAGAGTGTTACTCACTAATGTGTTCTATTGGATTGGCCCCAAACATAACACTTTGTATTCAGCATAAAAAATTATTTTCTTTGTCACATTTTTTGCGGTATTACTTTAGTGCTCTTCATTTTTTATTAATTTGTAAAAAGTTTTTAAAAAATAATTCCACTTTGACATTCTGAGGTATTGTGTGTAGGTCAGTGAATCTTAATTGAATACATGTTAAATTCAGGCTGTAAGACAACAAGATTTGAAAAATGTCAAGGGGTGTGAATACTTTCTGAAGGCACTGTGTATGTGTTTGCTGTTGGATCTTTGTTATATGGCCAAACATGTTGGAGAAGTGCTTTATGCATACATCTCCATTTTGGATAGATAGCTCTTCATGTTGTTGTTTGTTTAGTGTGTTCCAATTTCCCCAGAAGTGATTGGACTGTATGGATTATTCAATCAGATTGAGCTGTTTTCTGACATGCTGTTCCTTTTTTCTTGGTGTATTTTTCTATTGTTCTAGTGTTTCAACATAGGGAGTTCGTTCTGCTTCTCTGGGTCTCTGTGTTTTTGGTTGGATTGGTTTCTCAATTTCTTTCTTAGCTTTTTGCATTCTTCATGAAACCATTTGTTGTTGTTGTTAGTTTTCTGCTAGATTTGTATTTGATTTGATATGTTTGCTGATAAGTCAAATATACTGTTCAGGCTTCCTACTGCAAAGTTTACACCATCGCTATTGCAGGGAAACATTTTGTCTTGGAAGTTGTCTAGGAGGGATTGGATTTGTGGTTGCCCGGTGGTTTTTGGTAGCTTTCTACACTGCCTTTCTTCTGCCTACAGAATTTCTTAATATCATGCCGTTGGTTGGGCTTCAATACCTCATGGTTGAGTATTTCTCTGTTGGGGTTTGATAGTGGTGTTAGTTGGCTGACTTGGTATGCTCTGAGAGACCACAGTACTATTATTTCATTTTTCATTCCTACCTAATTGCAAAATGTTTCCTGTTTTTGGTTAATTTACCAAATTAGCATTCCCTCTGGGTCCCTTCACTGGTAGTTTGGTGGATGGGACTACCAGCACTCTGTAACCTAGAGGGCAACCAGTGAGTCCATCTTCTCTATACCATGTTTATTACAGTATGATAATATCTGTGTTTCTGATTTATTTTGTGAAATCTATGTTCCTGCTCTTTTGGCCAAAGGCAGATGACCTCCAACTTTGTATATTCCAGGAAGAGATAGTAAAAGCTTTGTGTTCCATAGTGTCTCTGTCGGTCTGTGTCTGTATGTGTGTGGAGGTAGTGCTGGTATCAATTTAAAGAGATTAACATCGTGCCCGCCTCATTAGCATGCTAATCAGCCCCTCATTATTTGGAATGAGAAACAGTGATTTATTTTGAATGTCTACTATAATGGATTTCAGTGTGGGCTCTAGAGCCCCAGGCTGTCTGTCTGTGTGGAAGTGGGGGGAAACCAACTCTGAACACACTACACGTATACACCACACGGTACTACACAGTAGCAAGGAAATCTGAAGGCCTGATGGAGCTCTGCAGAGTATTCTCTTAACATGTCTCTCTATGACAGAATTCCACTTTGAAGGCCCCTGTGTGGATAACTACGTCCTCAATCTCTACGGCGTGAGAAATCACGTACGTACAGTGCCTTGCGAAAGTATTCGGCCCCCTTGAACTTTGCGACCTTTTGCAACATTTCATGCTTCAAACATAAGGATATAAAACTGTATTTTTTTGTGAAGAATCAACAACAAGTGGGACACAATCATGAAGTGGAACGACATTTATTGGATATTTCAAACTTTTTTAACAAATCAAAAACTGAAAAATTGGGCGTGCAAAATTATTCAGCCCCCTTAAGTTAAAATACTTTGTAGCGCCACCTTTTGCTGCAATTACAGCTGTAAGTCGCTTGGGGTATGTCTCTATCAGTTTTGCACATCGAGAGACTGACATTTTTTCCCATTCCTCCTTGCAAAACAGCTCGAGCTCAGTGAGGTTGGATGGAGAGCATTTGTGAACAGCAGTTTTCAGTTCTTTCCACAGATTCTCGATTGGATTCAGGTCTGGACTTTGACTTGGCCATTCTAACACCTGGATATGTTTATTTTTGAACCATTCCATTGTAGATTTTGCTTTATGTTTTGGATCATTGTCTTGTTGGAAGACAAATCTCCCTCCCAGTCTCAGGTCTTTTGCAGACTCCATCAGGTTTTCTTCCAGAATGGTCCTGTATTTGGCTCCATCCATCTTCCCATCAATTTTAACCATCTTCCCTGTCCCTGCTGAAGAAAAGCAGGCCCAAACCATGATGCTGCCACCACCATGTTTGACAGTGGGGATGGTGTGTTCAGCTGTGTTGCTTTTACGCCAAACATAACGTTTTGCATTGTTGCCAAAAAGTTCAATTTTGGTTTCCATCTGACCAGAGCACCTTCTTCCACATGTTTGGTGTGTCTCCCAGGTGGCTTGTGGCAAACTTTAAACAACACTTTTTATGGATATCTTTAAGAAATGGCTTTCTTCTTGCCACTCTTCCATAAAGGCCAGATTTGTGCAATATACGACTGATTGTTGTCCTATAGACAGAGTCTCCCACCTCAGCTGTAGATCTCTGCAGTTCATCCAGAGTGATCATGGGCCTCTTGGCTGCATCTCTGATCAGTCTTCTCCTTGTATGAGCTGAAAGTTTAGAGGGATGGCCAGGTCTTGGTAGATTTGCAGTGGTCTGATACTCCTTCCATTTCAATATTATCGCTTGCACAGTGCTCCTTGGGATGATTAAAGCTTGGGAAATCTTTTTGTATCCAAATCCGGCTTTAAACTTCTTCACAACAGTATCTCGGACCTGCCTGGTGTGTTCCTTGTTCTTCATGATGCTCTCTGCGCTTTTGACGGACCTCTGAGACTATCACAGTGCAGGTGCATTTATACGGAGACTTGATTACACACAGGTGGATTGTATTTATCATCATTAGTCATTTAGGTCAACATTGGATCATTCAGAGATCCTCACTGAACTTCTGGAGAGAGTTTGCTGCACTGAAAATAAAGGGGCTGAATACTTTTGCACGCCCAATTTTTCAGTTTTTGATTTGTTAAAAAAGTTTGAAATATCCAATAAATGTCGTTCCACTTCATGATTGTGTCCCACTTGTTGTTGATTCTTCACAAAAAAATACAGTTTTATATCTTTATGTTTGAAGCCTGAAATGTGGCAAAAGGTCGCAAAGTTCAAGGGGGCCGAATACTTTCGCAAGGCACTGTACATACACACACACACACACCACACTCTCCCTCGGAACAGGCGGGTGCAGACAGCAGACATGTGCTGCCACCTGTGCCCCACTCCAGGGTCGAGCTCTGCCGGAGGGGACAGTTTGTGTCTAAGCCCCCCTGGTGTTGTTCTAGCTCAGACAGACAGTTGCTCCTCTTATCTGATACCCTGCTGGACTGGTGCCCTGTGGTTCTGTTCAACCTACTCTCACCCTGGACTGCATATGCATATCCCCCCCCCACACACACACACACACACACACACACATACACACATACACATACAGTTGAAGTCGTAAGTTTACATACACTTAGGTTGGAGTCATTAAAACTAGTTTTTCAACCACTCAACAAATGTCTTGTTAACAAACTATAGTTTTGGCAAGTCGGTTAGGACATGTACACAAGTAATTTTTCTAACAATTGTTTACAGACAGATTATTCACTTATAATTCACTGTATCACAATTCCAGTGGGTCAGAAGTTTACATACACTAAGTTGACTGTGCCTTTAAACAGCTTGCAAAACTTATGATTGGCTAATTGGCATAATTTGAGTCAATTGGAGGTGTACCTGTGGATGTATTTCAAGGCCTACCTTCAAACTCAGTGCCTCTTTGCTTGACATCATGGGAAGATAAAAAGAAATCAGCCAAGACCTCAGAAAAGTCTTGTTCATCCTTGGGAGTCATTTTCAAACACCTGAAGGTACCAAATTCATCTGTACAAACAATAGTACGCAAGTATAAACACCATGGGACCACGCAGCCGTCATACCACTCAGGAAGGAGACGCGTTCTGTCTCCTAGAGATGAACGTGCTTTGGTGTGAAAAGTGCAAATCAATCCCAGAACAACAGCAAAGGACCTTGTGAAGGTGCTGGAGGAAACAAAAAAGTATCAATATCAATATCCATAGTAAAACGAGTCCTATATCAATATAACCTGAAAGGCTTCTCAGCAAGGAGGAAGCAACTGCTCCCTAAAGGGGGAGGCTTGCAAGCCGAAGAACACCATCCCAAACGTGAAGCACGTGGTTGGCAGCATCATGTTGTGGGGGTGCTTTGCTGCAGGAGGGACTGGTGAACTTCACAAAATAGATGGCATCATGAGGGAGGAAAATTATGTGGATATATTGAAGCAACATCTCAAGACATCAGTTAAATCATCAGTTAAGTTAAATCTTGGTCGCAAATGGGTCTTCCAAATGGACAATGACCCCAAGCTGTGGCAAAAAGGCATAAGGACTACAAAGTCAAGGTATTGGAGTGGCCATCACAAAGCCCTGACCTCAGTCCCATAGAATATTTGTGGGCAGAACTGAAAAATCGTGTGCGAGCAAGGAGGCCAAAAAACCTGACTCGGTTGCACCAGCACTGTCAGGAGGAATGGGCCAAACTTCCCGCAACTTATTGTGGGAAGCTTGTGGAAGGCTACACCAAAACTTTTGACCCAAGTTAAACAATTGAAAGGCAATGCTACCAAATACTATTTGAGTATATGTAAACTACTGACCCACTGGGAATGTGATGAAAGAAATAAAAGCTGAAATAAGTAATTCTCTCTAGTATTATTCTGACATTTCACATTCTTAAAATGAAGTGGTGATCCTAACTGACCTAAGACAGGTAATTTTTACTGGAATTAAATGTCAGGAATTGTGAAAAACTGAGTTTAAAAGTATTTGGCAAAGGTGTATGTAAACTTCCGCTTCAACTCTACATACATACATATACAGTTGAAGTCTAAAGATTACATACACCTTAGCCAAGGTCAGAAGAAAGGCCTCTTTAGTGTCCTACATTTTCATAACTGTGCCCTTATTTGTCTACCATCTGTAAGCTGTTAGTTTCTTAACGACTGTTCCACAGGTGCATGTTCATTAATTGTTTTATTTTTTATATATACAGTGCCTTGCGAAAGTATTCGGCCCCCTTGAACTTTGCGACTTTTTGCCACATTTCAGGCTTCAAACATAAAGATATAAAACTGTATTTTTTTGTGAAGAATCAACAACAAGTGGGACACAATCATGAAGTGGAACGATATTTATTGGATATTTCAAACTTTTTTAACAAATCAAAAACTGAACAATTGGGCGTGCAAAAGTATTCAGCCCCTTTACTTTCAGTGCAGGAAACTCTCTCCAGAAGTTCAGTGAGGATCTCTGAATGATCCAATGTTGACCTAAATGACTAATGATGATAAATACAATCCACCTGTGTGTAATCAAGTCTCCGTATAAATGCACCTGCACTGTGATAATCTCAGAGGTCCGTCAAAAGCGCAGAGAGCATCATGAAGAACAAGGAACACACCAGGCAGGTCCGAGATACTGTTGTGAAGAAGTTTAAAGCCGGATTTGGATACAAAAAGATTTCCCAAGCTTTAAACATCCCAAGGAGCACTGTGCAAGCGATAATATTGAAATAGAAGGAGTATCAGACCACTGCAAATCTACCAAGACCTGGCCGTCCCTCTAAACTTTCAGCTCATACAAGGAGAAGACTGATCAGAGATGCAGCCAAGAGGCCCATGATCACTCTGGATGAACTGCAGAGATCTACAGCTGAGGTGGGAGACTCTGTCTATAGGACAACAATCAGTCGTATATTGCACAAATCTGGCCTTTATGGAAGAGTGGCAAGAAGAAAGCCATTTCTTAAAGATATCCATAAAGTGTTGTTTAAAGTTTGCCACAAGCCACCTGGGAGACACACCAAACATGTGGAAGAAGGTGCTCTGGTCAGATGAAACCAAAATTGAACTTTTTGGCAACAATGCAAAACGTTATGTTTGGCGTAAAAGAAACACAGCTGAACACAACATCCCCACTGTCAAACATGGTGGTGGCAGCATCATGGTTTGGGCCTGCTTTTCTTCAGCAGGGACAGGGAAGATGGTTAAAATTGATGGGAAGATGGATGGAGCCAAATACAGGACCATTCTGGAAGAAAACCTGATGGAGTCTGCAAAAGACCTGAGACTGGGACGGAGATTTGTCTTCCAACAAGACAATGATCCAAAACATAAAGCAAAATCTACAATGGAATGGTTCAAAAATAAACATATCCAGGTGTTAGAATGGCCAAGTCAAAGTCCAGACCTGAATCCAATCGAGAATCTGTGGAAAGAACTGAAAACTGCTGTTCACAAATGCTCTCCATCCAACCTCACTGAGCTCGAGCTGTTTTGCAAGGAGGAATGGGAAAAAATGTCAGTCTCTCGATGTGCAAAACTGATAGAGACATACCCCAAGCGACTTACAGCTGTAATCGCAGCAAAAGGTGGCGCTACAAAGTATTAACTTAAGGGGGCTGAATAATTTTGCACGCCCAATTTTTCAGTTTTTGATTTGTTAAAGAAGTTTGAAATATCCAATAAATGTCGTTCCACTTCATGATTGTGTCCCACTTGTTGTTGATTCTTCACAAAAAAATACAGTTTTATATCTTTATGTTTGAAGCCTGAAATGTGGCAAAATGTCGCAAAGTTCAAGGGGGCCGAATACTTTCGCAAGGCACTGTATATATATATATATATATTTATTTTTTTACCTTTATTTAACTAGGCAAGTCAGTTAAGAACAAATTCTTATTTTCAATGACAGCCTAGGAACAGTGAGTTAACTGCCTTGTTCAGGGGCAGAATGACAGATTTTAACCTTGTCAACTCGGGGATTCAATCTTGCAAACTTTCAGTTGTTAGTCCAACGCTCTAACCACTAGGCTACCTGGTTCATTGAACAAGCATGGGAAACAGTGTTTAAACTCTTTACAATAAAGATCTGTGAAGTTATTTGGATTTTTACGAATTATCTTTGAAAGACAGGGTCCTGAAAAAGGATGTTTATTTTTTTGCTGAATTTATATACGTGTGTGTGTGTGTGTGTGTGTGTGTGTGTGTGTGTGTGTGTGTGTATATATATATATATATATATATATATATCACACACCGACTGGTATTTTCTCACCCACACTACCCTCTTCCCATGAGGCACCAGATTGTTCCAGACAATGCAGCATCGCCCCACACAGACACACACACCAGGGACTGCATATTCCAGCCCCCCTACACACACCAGGGACTGCATATTCCAGCCCCCCTACACACACCAGGGACTGCATATTCCAGCCCCCCTATACACACCAGGGACTGCATATTCCAGCCCCCCTACACACACCAGGGACTGCATATTCCAGCCCCCCTACACACACCAGGGACTGCATATTCCAGCCCCCCTACACACACCAGGGACTGCATATTCCAGCCCCCCTACACACACCAGGGATTGCATATTCCAGCCCCCCTACACACACCAGGGACTGCATATTCCAGCCCCCCTATACACACCAGGGACTGCATATTCCAGCCCCCCTACACACACCAGGGACTGCATATTCCAGCCCCCCTACACACACCAGGGACTGCATATTCCAGCCCCCCTACACACACCAGGGACTGCATATTCCAGCCCCCCTACACACACCAGGGACTGCATATTCCAGCCCCCCTACACACACCAGGGACTGCATATTCCAGCCCCCCTACACACACCAGGGACTGCATGTTCCAGCCCCCCCCCCCCCCCCCCCCCCCGCCCCACATACACCAGGGACTGTATATTCCAGCCCCTCCTACACATACACCGGGATGCATTATCCCCACCCTGAAGACACACACACACACACGCACACAAAACCCTCAGCTTCCTATTCCCCTGCCCCATCACCACAATCAGCACCCCTCCCATTGCCACCAACCAGACACCACGCTCTGCCTCCACCCATGTCTCTGTCTGGGTGTGTCTCCATATGGCTGATTGATGGGTGGCTGGATGGTTCTGTGTGTGAATGGGTCTTCGTCTGATTTAAAGGAGGGACTGGCCCTGTTACACAGACCAGCCCATTGCTCTGCACTTGTTTCTGGAGATAGGCTTATTTTCCTGCTTATGTTTATTCACACTCATACATACACACGGGCCAATTTGAAAAGCAGCACCACCTGGGAGTGGCAAAAAGAAAAAGCTCTCATGCAGTGATCCACACACACACACACACACACACACACACACGGTAGTGGTGGTCAGATGGCTGAGGCTATAACTGGCCCTGTCCCTGGGGCTGTCTTTAATTGGTCACAGTACTTGACCATCTGGGGCTGGAGAGAGGGAGAGATTGACGAGAGAGAAACGGAGCGATGAAACGAGAGGGAGGGTTGCTTCTCTAGGTGTGAGAAGCGGAGACGGAGAGAGGGAGGTGAGGCCTTGGAGAAAAAGAGGTTGCATTAATGCCTGCTTTTATTCCGGTGTCATTCTGTTTGTAAATTCAAATGTTCTTTGTACATGTTTTCTTCTTAGTTGAGTGGATGTCTGTTTGAGTGTGCTGCATTGTATAAGAGTAGGATGAGGGGGCTGGTATGTGAGCGTGTATAAAGTACTGTAGAGTGGTAGTGAGCCTGTATAGAGTACTGTAGAGTGGTAGTGAGCCTGTATAGAGTACTGTAGAGTGGTAGGGAGCCTGTATAGAGTCCTGTAGAGCCTGTATAGAGTACTGTAGAGTGGTAGGGAGCCTGTATAGAGTCCTGTAGAGCCTGTATAGAGTACTGTAGAGTGGTAGTGAGCCTGTATAGAGTACTGTAGATTGGTAGTGAGCCTGTATAGAGTACTGTAGAGTGGTAGTGAGCCTGTATAGAGTACTGTAGAGTGGTAGGGAGCCTGTATAGAGTCATGTAGAGCCTGTATAGAGTACTGTAGAGTGGTAGTGAGTCTGTATAGAGTACTGTAGAGTGGTAGTGAGCCTGTATAGAGTACTGTAGAGTGGTAGGGAGCCTGTATAGAGTCCTGTAGAGCCTGTATAGAGTACTGTAGAGTGGTAGTGAGCCTGTATAGAGTACTGTAGATTGGTAGTGAGCCTGTATAGAGTACGGTAAAGTGGTAGTGAGCCTGTATAGAGTACTGTAGAGTGGTAGGGAGCCTGTATAGAGTCCTGTAGAGCCTGTATAGAGTACTGTAGAGTGGTAGTGAGTCTGTATAGAGTACTGTAAAGTGGTAGTGAGCCTGTATAGAGTACTGTAGAGTGGTAATGAGGATGTATGGAGTTCTGTAGAGTGAATGTGAGCCTGTATAGAGTACTGTAGAGTGGTAGTTAGCCTGTATAGAGTACTGTAGAGTGGTAGTGAGCCTGTATAGAGTACTGTAGAGTGGTAGTTAGCCTGTATAGAGTACTGTAGAGTGGTAGTGAGCCTGTATTGAGTACTGTAGAGTGGTAGTGAGCCTGTATGGAGTTCTGTAGAGTGAATGTGAGCCTGTATAGAGTACTGTAGAGTGGTAGTGAGGATGTATAGAGTTCTGTAGAGTGAATGTGAGCCTGTATATAGTACTGTAGAGAGGTAGTGAGCCTGTATGGAGTTCTGTAGAGTGAATGTGAGCCTGTATGGAGTTCTGTAGAGTGGTAATGAGGATGTATAGAGTACTGTAGAGTCTACAGTTCTCTATAAATGCTCACTAGCTCTCTACAGTACTACATAAAGCTTACTACCACTCTACAGTACTTTATACAGGGTCACTTCCACTCTACTCTATACAGGTTCACTACCACTCTACTCTATACAGACTCACTAGTGAGCCTGTGACATAGATAATATACAGCCTGAATCAGTTCACTAGACTGTTACAGTACACTAGTCAGTATGGTAAGATGCATGATGGAGAGACGGAGGTATTGAGAAATGGAGAGAGGGAATAAGAGACATAGGGAGAGAGGGAGAAATGGAGTGAGAGATGGAGGAACAAATTGAGGGAGGAAAAAATTGAGAGGGAAAGACTGAGTGAGAGTGTGATAGAAAGAGAAATGGAGGTAAAGAACAAAAGAGTGTGATAGAAAGAGAAATGGAGGTAAAGAACGAGGGAGTATGATAGAAAGAGAAATGGAGGTAAAGAACGAGGGAGTGTGATAGAAAGAGAAATGGAGGTGAAGAACGAGAGAGTGTGATAGAAAGAGAAATAGAGGTAATGAACAAGGGAGTGGCCTTTCTAGGGAGTTTTTCCTAGCCACCGTGCTTCTACACCTGCATTGCTTACTGTTTGGGGTTTTAGGCTGGGTTTCTGTACAGCACTTTGAGATATCAGCTGATGTACAAAGGGCTATATAAATACACTTGATTTGAGTGTGATAGAAAGAGAAATGGAGGTAAAGAACGAGGGAGTGTGATTAAAAGCAAGTGATTTAGCAGGAAACAGTTATTTTCTAATGTTTTAAAAGCACCATGTGTGTGTCTTTGTTTCACCCAAGGATTTTATTTAGCAATAACTTAGCGTGAACACTTCTCACATGCTCTTTTTAAGAATACTTGTCTTTCATACAGACAGCTCTCTCTTCAAACTACCTCTCCTCTCATGCCTCTCTCCTTTTAATCTCTTGCTTTTCTCTCTTCCCTATATCACTGTCTCTCGCTCTCTTTCTCAAGCTCCTTTGCTGGCATGGCCTGTGGGAGGAATGGTGTCATAGAGGGAGAGAGTATGTTTAAAGAGTTCAACCTGCTTCCTGTGCTCTGTGTGTGTAAGAGAGAGAGGGAGAGAGATTTGTGTGTGTGTGTGTGTGTGTTTGCAAGGGAGTGTGAATGTGTGTGTGCATGTGTGTGTGTGACAAAAAGAGGTGCACGTGTGTGTGTATGTGTGTGTTAAATCCATCATGTCATTGTGTAAACAGAACCTCATGCTAAAGCCTCTCTCCATGAATACCTCACATCACCACAGTCAGCCTACTCTCTCCATGAATACCTCACATCACCACAGTCAGCCTACTATCTCCATGAATACCTCACATCACCACAGTCAGCCTACTATCTCCATGAATACCTCACATCACCACAGTCAGCCTACTATCTCCATGAATACCTCACATCACCACAGTCAGCCTACTATCTCCATGAATACCTCACATCACCACAGTCAGCCTACTATCTCCATGAATACCTCACATCACCACAGTCAGCCTACTATCTCCATGAATACCTCACATCACCACAGTCAGCCTACTATCTCCATGAATACCTCACATCACCACAGTCAGCCTACTATCTCCATGAATACCTCACATCACCACAGTCAGCCTACTATCTCCATGAATACCTCACATCACCACAGTCAGCCTACTATCTCCATGAATACCTCACATCACCACAGTCAGCCTACTATCTCCATGAATACCTCACATCACCACAGTCAGCCTACTATCTCCATGAATACCTCACATCACCACAGTCAGCCTACTATCTCCATGAATACCTCACATCACCACAGTCAGCCTACTATCTCCATGAATACCTCACATCACCACAGTCAGCCTACTATCTCCATGAATACCTCACATCACCACAGTCAGCCTACTATCTCCATGAATACCTCACATCACCACAGTCAGCCTACTCTCTCCATGTCACCATTCAGCTGCTACAATAAAAATTATTTATTTCTTTCTACATTCACACACAGACAGGCTTGCAGTTGGCCGTATATCCATCTGAAAAGAGTGCTCTCTCCTTCTGTCTGTGTCTCAGTGTTGTGATGACACGAGGAGCAGTCATTCTCCTGGTATGGGAAACATATGTTAACATTGCCAAAGCATGTGAAATAGATAGTAAACAAAAGTGAAATAAACAATAAAAAAGTAGTAGTCTCTCTCACTGCCCTTGGGGAGGGGACAGGGGTGGGGGAGGGGCTAGTAGTCTCTCTCACTGCCCTGGGGGAGGGGACAGGGGTGGGGGATGGGCTAGTAGTCTCTCTCACTGCCCTGGGGGAGGGGACAGGGGTGGGGGATGGGCTAGTAGTCTCTCTCACCGCCCTGGGGGAGGGGACAGGGGTGGGGGATGGGCTAGTAGTCTCTCTCACTGCCCTGGGGGAGGGGACAGGGGTGATGGAGAGGCTAGTAGTCTCTCTCACTGCCCTGGGGGAGGGGACAGGGGTGGGGGATGGGCTAGTAGTCTCTCTCACTGCCCTGGGGGAGGGGACAGGGGTGGGGGATGGGCTAGTAGTCTCTCTCACTGCCCTGGGGGAGGGGACAGGGGTAGGGGTTGGGCTAGTAGTCTCTATCAAATCAAATGTATTTGTCACATACACATGGTTAGCAGATGTTAATGCGAGTGTAGCGAACTGCTTGTGCTTCTAGTACCGACAATGCAGTAATAACCAACAAGTAATCTAACCTAACAATTCCACAACTACTACCTTATACCCACAAGTGTAAAGGGATAAAGAATATGTACATAAAGATATATGAATGAGTGATGGACAGAATGGCATAGGCAAGATGCAGTAGATGGTATCGAGTACAGTATATACATATACATATGAGATGAGTAATGTAGGGTATGTAAACATTATATTAAGTAGCATTGTTGAAAGTGGCTAGTGATATATTTTTCCATCAATTTCCATCAATTTCCATTATTAAAGTGGCTGGAGTTGAGTCAGTGTGTTGGCAGCAGCCACTCAATGTTAGTGGTGGCTGTTTAACAGTCTGATGGCCTTGAGATAGAAGCTGTTTTTCAGTCTCTCGGTCCCAGCTTTGATGCACCTGTACTGACCTCGCCTTCTGGATGATAGTGGGGTGAACAGGCAGTGGCTCGGGTGGTTGTTGTCCTTGATGATCTTTATGACCTTCCTGTGACATCGGGTGGTGTAGGTGTCCTGCAGGGCAGGTAGTTTGCCCCCGGTGATGCGTTGTGCAGACCTCACTACCCTCTGGAGAGCCTTACGGAAGTCCAGTACCCAGTTGCACAGGGCGGGGTCGAGACCCAGGGTGATGACGAGTTTGGAGGGTACTATGGTGTTAAATGCTGAGCTGTAGTCGATGAACAGCATTCTCACATAGGTATTCCTCTTGTCCAGATGGGTTATGGCAGTGTGGTTGCGATTGCGTCGTCTGTGGACCTATTTGGGCGGTAAGCAAATTGGAGTGGGTCTAGGGTGTCAGGTAGGGTGGAGGTGATATGGTCCTTGACTAGTCTCTCAAAGCACTTCATGATGAGTGAGTGCTACGGGGTGGTAGTCGTTTAGCTCAGTTACCTTCGCTTTCTTGGGAACAGGGACAATGGTGGCCCTCTTGAAGCATGTGGGAACAGCAGACTGGGATAAGGATTGATTGAATATGTCCGTAAACACACCAGACAGCTGGTCTGCGCATGCTCTGAGGACGCGGCTGTGGATGCCGTCTGGGCCTGCAGCCTTGCGAGGGTTAACACGTTTAAATGAGAGAGAGAGCCTGCAGGTTTTGGTTGCAGGCCGTGTCAGTGGCACTGTATTGTCCTCAAAGCGGGCAAAAAAGTTATTTAGTCTGTCTGGGAGCAAGACATCCTGGTCCGCGACGGGGCTGGTTTTCTTTTTGTAATCCGTGATTGACTGTAGACCCTGCCACATACCTCTTGTGTCTGAGCTGTTGAATTGCGACTCTACTTTGTCTCTATGCTGAAGCTTAGCTTGTTTGATTGCCTTGCGGAAGGAATAGCTACACTTTGTATTCGGTCATGTTTCAGGTCACCTTGCCCTGGTTAAAAGCAGTGGTTCGTGCTTTCAGTTTCACGCGAATGCTGCCATCAATCCACGGTTTCTGGTTTGGGAATGTTTTATTCGTTGCTATGGGTACGACATTGTCAATGTACTTTCTAATGAACACTTTCGAAGTAGTCTTGAAGCGTGGAATCAGATTGGTCGGACCTACTTTGAACAGACCTGAGCGTGGGAGCTTCTTGTTTTAGTTTCTGTCTGTAGGCTGGGAGCAACAAAATGGAATCATGGTCAGCTTTTCCAAAAGGAGGGTGGGTGAGGGCCTTATATGCGCCGCGGAAGTTAGAATAACAATGATCCAGGGTTTTACCAGCCCTGGTTACGCAATCGATATGCTGAATTTAGGGAGTCTTGTTTTCAGATTAGCCTTGTTAAAATCCCCAGCTACAATGAATGCAGGCTCAGGATATGTGGCTTCCAGTTTGCATAGAGCCAAATAAAGTTTGATCAGGGCCATCGATGTGTCTGCTTGGGGGGGAATATATACGGCTGTGATTATAATCGAAGATAATTCCCTTGGTAGATAATGCGGTTGACATTTGATTGTGAGGAATTCTAAGTCAGGTGAACAGAAGGACTTGAGTTCCTGTATGTTGTTATGATCACACCACATCTCGTTAATCATAAGGCATACCCCCCTGCCCCTCTTCTTACCAGAAAGATGGTTGTTTCTGTCGGCGCGATGCGTGAAGAAACCAGCTGGCTGCACCAACTCCGATAGAGTCTCTCGAGTGAGCCATGTTTCCGTGAAGCAAAGAACGTTACAGTCTCTGAGGTCTCTCTGGAATGCTACCCTTCGCTCGGATTTCATCAACCTTGTTGTCAAGAGACTGGACATTGGCGAGTAGTATGCTCTGGAGCAGTGCGCAATGTGCCCGTCTCCGGAGCCTGACCAGAAGACAGCTTCGTTTGCCTCTTTTACTACATCGTTGTTTTGGGTCGCCAGCTGGGATCCGATCCATTCGGGAAAGTCGTATTCCTGGTCGTAATGATGTTGAGTTGACGTTGCTCTTATATTCAGTAGTTCTTCTCGACTGTATGTAATGAAATCTAAGATTACCTGGGGTACCAATGTAAAAAATAACACGTACAAAAACAAAATACAGTATAGTTTCCTAGGAACGCGAAGCGAGGCGGCCATCTCTGTCGGCACCGGAAGGGCGGGGGAGGGGACAGGGGTGGGGGATGGGCTAGTAGTCTCTCTTAGCTCAGTTAGTCCTTTGTGTGTCAGAGAGCAGCTGTCCCTTCAGGGCTATCAGGCTGGCGTGTGTGCCGCTGTGTGTGTGGTTCTGTGTTTCTTTTTTGTGTTTGTGTTAGGTGTGCCGCTGTGTATGTGTGTCACAGAGATTTCCATCTCGGTTCCGCCATCTGCCTGCAGGTATAATGAGCAGTAATATCCACAGGGGGTCTGCTCTCTCTCTCGCACACACACACACACACACACACACACACACACACACACACACACACACACACACACACACACACACACACACACACACACACACACACACACACTACCACATCTGGATCCACCAGAGGGCTAGATGTGATTGTATAACTTAAAACTTAAATGCTAAATCATCTCTGAATAAAGAGTGAGGAAGAGCCAGAGACAGGTTAGCAGCGTGAATGAGACAGCACAGCATCAGTATCAAAGTTTATTGGTCGTGTACACGATTTACCAGGTCTTAAGGCAGGTGCAGCGAAATGCTTATGTTACTAGCTCCTGACAATGCAGTAAAATGTCAATCAAGTACACAAATATTCGAAAATATGACAATTTAACAAAAACACAAATCAAGAAATGTTGGAATGAATCCAATGAACATCCCAAATAACACTGTAACTGTAATCCGAATGCAATCTATACGTGTATATACACCTGATGATGAATTTTGTACAGCAGTAGAAATACCAGAGTGAGCTATGTAAAGAATCCGGTATATAAATACATATGCAGTGTTTATAAAGAGTGTAACTATAATACATTGTACAGTAGAAGTATTAGCCAGGAAGATAGAGAGAGGAGAGTGAGAACAACATAGAAGTGATAATTGGGTGCTGACAAGCAGCTTGGCTAACGAAAGAGAAAACCATAAGACAATGTGAGAGAAAAAGGGCAGAAAGAGTGTGGAGAGAGTGAAGGAGTAAATTGTGAGTGAAAATGCAGAGATTTTGGTGAGTGAGAGGAGTGTGAAAAAGAAAGCCAGAGAGAGAGGAGAGGATGATTCAGAGGCCCTTATTTAACAGTACAGCCTCCACGTCATGTGGGCTGAAGTCAGTGACACACACACACACACACACACACACACACACACACACACACACACACACACACACACACACACACACACACACACACACACACTACCTGTATGTGGTTACTCCATTAGCAGGAAGCGAGATGTCTCATATTGAATAGCTCAGACCCATTTCCTGCAGTGGCTTGTCATCCTTTCTCCACCTCTTTATTTTTCCTCCCTCATTCTCTCCCTCCCTCGGTCTCTTATGTTCAAATTTGAGATAATTTGACAGTGTTTTTATAGCAACGTGTCAAAGACTTCATGTGGGCTGCAAAAAGCATTACTTAAAAGATGGCTTGGGATAAGTTATTAAGAGTACACACACACACACACACACACAGTGTTTTACAGGCAGTATGGCTCATGCCTTTATCTGTAGTGTTATATTATGAATGTGCCCCCTGATGAGACCCTACACCAACCACCCTGTCCTCTCTTCTCTACCGAGGCTGTGTTCTCTTTTCTCCTCTATGTTCCTCTCATTTCTTGTCATCCCTCTTTCCTCTTTCTCCGTTACTCCCTCTCTCCCCCTCAACTCTCCTGATTTCTGTATCCAATAACTCTTCTCCTCTCGCTCTCTCTCTCTCTCTCTCTCTCTCTCTCATCTCTACACACACAGTCATATTTGAGGTTGTGTTTCTCTTCACAGCTCTAGTGATGGGGGGATTGTTTTTCTCATTGTTCCAAGTGTGTTCTATGTTAAAAGCTCTCTAGTCAACCGTGATAGAAGAAAGTGTGTGTATGTGTGTCAGACAGACAGACAGACAGACAGACAGACAGACAGACAGACAACCACCCATCGAGAGGGAGACAGACAGACAAACTGAGATGGGGAGAGAGACGCATCGAGAGAGACGGCGGTAGAGAGACAGACTGAGATGGGGAGAGAGACGCATCGAGAGAGACGGAGGGAGAGAGACGCATCGAGAGAGACGGAGGGAGAGAGACAGACTGAGATGAGGAGAGAGACGCATCGAGAGAGACGGAGGGAGGGAGACGCATCGAGAGAGACGCATCGAGAGAGACGGAGGGAGAGAGATGCATCGAGAGAGACGGAGGGAGAGAGACGCATCGAGAGAGACGGAGGGAGAGAGACGCATCGAGAGAGACGGAGGGAGAGAGACGCATCGAGAGAGACGAAGAGAGAGAGACGCATCGAGAGAGACGGAGGGAGACGGAGGGAGAGAGATGCATCGAGAGAGACGGAGGGAGAGAGAATGTTCACTCAACATCTAAAGCAGTCTTTGCACTTCCAGCTGTGAGGCTCAACATCTCTCAGGGCATCCTGCTGTGTGTGCATGAGGAACACTCATCATCCTCTTCCTCAATCTTCTCTTCATATTCTCTTTGATCTTCATCACCATCTGCATCATCATCCTCGTTCGCCCTCTCCTCCCTCCTTGCTAACCCTCAGAATGTATTCATCCCTCTCTCACCACCAGCTCAGAGAGGAGGAGGAGAGGAGGAGGAAGAGGGAAGACAGAGAGAGGAGACATTTGTCCATTCCTCTAGTCATCACTGGATTCGTATACAATTCCTTCAAACACACACACACACACACACACACACACACACACACACACACACACACACACACACACTTACAGTAGTGTTGAAGTATCACCCATCTTCTCCATTTTCCTCTCAGCAGTAATCTCCATTTCTCACAGAGCAATTATTGCTAATGAGCCTTCCGTGTCCTTGGCCATTCTCCTTCTCTTCTGTAATGTTTGTTTGCCCCTCTTCACATTTCAATGCCTATAGATGGTTATCAATAAAATGTCACAATAATGTGCAGAGCGTTCGATTTGCCTGCTTGGGGGCAAGGAGACTCCCAGCTCTGCTAAAACCATTGACAACTGCGTCCAGTTTTCAATGGATTGTTAAATAAGTGTTAACTATTTGGTTGTAATATCGTCACCTCATGAAGAGCATAGTCACAACTACACGTCCCATTATTCCATGCAAAACAATTGCTCACATTTAGCTCTATCATCGTAGATATACAGCTAGTAACTGCATGCTTTTCATGGTCAGTAAACATAAATTGATCATGTCGTTTCAGAGGGTAGCCTCAGGATATCTCTCCATATAGGCCACCATTAATTGGATATTTGAGTAATATTAAATAAAATAACTGTACCTGACATGAGTTTAGGTTCATTTCCCATCCTTCGTGGGTTCTGCCTGTCAAGCAGCAGAAGGGCACATTTGCCGATGTACTATTACAGTAGCTGATAATGTTTACTTTGCAAGCTACAGGTAGAAACGTTGTACAATTGGCTAAACATAGCGGTAAGTAGACCTAATGTACTTTTTTCTCCAACCAGTCGTGGCCAAAAGTTTTGAGAATGACACAAATATTAATTTCCACAAAGTTTGCTGCTTCAGTGTCTTTAGATGTTTTTGTCAGATGTTACTATGGAATACTGAAGTATAATTACAAGCATTTCATAAGTGTCAAGGGCTTTTATAGACAATTACATGAAGTTGATGCAAAGAGTAAATATTTGCAGTGTTGACCCTTCTTTTTCAAGACCTCTGCAATTTGCTCTCGGAGGATGTGTTGGTACCATTCTTTATTCATGGCTGTGTTCTTAGGCAAAATTGTGAGTGAGTCCACTCCCTTGGCTGAGAAGCAACCCCACACATGAATGGTCTCAGGATGTTTTACTGTTGGCATGACACATGACTGATGGTAGCGCTCACCTTGTCTTCTCCGGACAAGTTTTTTTCTGGATGCCCCAAACAATCGGAAAGGGGATTCATCAGAGAAAATGACTTTACCCTAGTCCTCAGCTGTCCAATCCCTGTACCTTTTTGTCACGCCCTGACCATAGAGAGCTGTTTATTCTCTGTTGGTTAGGTCAGGGTGTGATTAAAGGTGGGTTATATCTAGGGGAATTGTATATCTATGTTGGCCTGGTATGGTCCCCAATCAGAGGCAGCTGTTTATCGTTGTCTCTGATTGGGGATCATATTTAGGTAGCCATTTCCCCATTGTGCTTTGTGGGATCTTATCTATGTATAGTTGCCTGTGAGCATTATTATTGCTTCACGTTTCGTTTGTGTCATGACTCCGACCGAAGGTGGCTCCCCTTCCCATTCGGGTTGCGCTCGGCGGTCGTCGTTGCCGGCCTACTAGCTGCCACTGATTATTTTCTCCCCCTCCTTATGTGTTTATTGAGTACACCTGTTTTGAGTTGGTTATAATTAGAGAGGCTTTATTAGTCAGCCGGCCCGCCTGGTTCTTTGTGCGGGACTGATTATTGTAACCCTGGTGTTTGCATTAGATGTACAGTGCCTTGCGAAAGTATTCGGCCCCCCTTGAACTTTGCAACCTTTTGCCACATTTCAGGCTTCAAACATAAAGATATAAAACTGTATTTTTTTGTGAAGAATCAACAACAAGTGGGACACAATCATGAAGTGGAACGACATTTATTGGATATTTCAAACTTTTTTAACAAATCAAAAACTGAAAAATTGGGCGTGCAAAATTATTCAGCCCCTTTACTTTCAGTGCAGCAAACTCTCTCCAGAAGTTCAGTGAGGATCTCTGAATGATCCAATGTTGACCTAAATGACTAATGATGATAAATACAATCCACCTGTGTGTAATCAAGTCTCCGTATAAATGCACCTGCACTGTAATAGTCTCAGAGGTCCGTTAAAAGCGCAGAGAGCATCATGAAGAACAAGGAACACACCAGGCAGGTCCGAGATACTGTTGTGAAGAAGTTTAAAGCCGGATTTGGATACAAAAAGATTTCCCAAGCTTTAAACATCCCAAGGAGCACTGTGCAAGCGATAATATTGAAATGGAAGGAGTATCAGACCACTGCAAATCTACCAAGACCTGGCCGTCCCTCTAAACTTTCAGCTCATACAAGGAGAAGACTGATCAGAGATGCAGCCAAGAGGCCCATGATCACTCTGGATGAACTGCAGAGATCTACAGCTGAGGTGGGAGACTCTGTCTATAGGACAACAATCAGTCGTATATTGCACAAATCTGGCCTTTATGGAAGAGTGGCAAGAAGAAAGCCATTTCTTAAAGATATCCATAAAAAGTGTTGTTTAAAGTTTGCCACAAGCCACCTGGGAGACACACCAAACATGTGGAAGAAGGTGCTCTGGTCAGATGAAACCAAAATTGAACTTTTTGGCAACAATGCAAAACGTTATGTTTGGCGTAAAAGCAACACAGCTCATCACCATTGAACACACCATACCCACTGTCAAACATGGTGGTGGCAGCATCATGGTTTGGGCCTGCTTTTCTTCAGCAGGGACAGGGAAGATGGTTAAAATTGATGGGAAGATGAATGGAGCCAAATACAGGACCATTCTGGAAGAAAACCTGATGGAGTCTGCAAAAGACCTGAGACTGGGACGGAGATTTGTCTTCCAACAAGACAATGATCCAAAACATAAAGCAAAATCTACAATGGAATGGTTCAAAAATAAACATATCCAGGTGTTAGAATGGCCACGTCAAAGTCCAGACCTGAATCCAATCGAGAATCTGTGGAAAGAACTGAAAACTGCTGTTCACAAATGCTCTCCATCCAACCTCACTGAGCTCGAGCTGTTTTGCAAGGAGGAATGGGAAAAAAATTCAGTCTCTCGGTGTGCAAAACTGATAGAGACATACCCCAAGCGACTTACAGCTGTAATCGCAGCAAAAGGTGGCGCTACAAAGTATTAACTTAAGGGGGCTGAATAATTTTGCACGCCCAATTTTTCAGTTTTTGATTTGTTAAAAAAGTTTGAAATATCCAATAAATGTTGTTCCACTTCATGATTGTGTCCCACTTGTTGTTGATTCTTCACAAAAAAATACAGTTTTATATCTTTATGTTTGAAGCCTGAAATGTGGCAAAAGGTCGCAAAGTTCAAGGGGGCCGAATACTTTCGCAAGGCACTGTATGTAGGTAGGTAGGTAGGTAGATAGGTCGGTAGGTAGTTAGGTGAAGTCACAAGTTTAAATACACTTAGGTTGGGGTCATTTAAACTAGTTTTTCAACCACTCCACACATTTATTTTTAACAAACTATAGTTTTGGCAAGTCGGTTAGGACATTTTGTGCATGACACAAATACTTTTTCCAACAATTGTTTACAGACAGATTATTTCACTTATAAGTACCTGTGGATGTATTTCAAGGCCTACCTTCAAACTCAGTGCCTCTTTGTTTGACATCATGAGAAAATCAAAAGACATCAGCCAAGACCTCAGAAAAAATAATTGTAGACCTCCACAAGTCTGGTTCATCATTGGGAGCAATTTACAAACATCTGAAGGTACCACGTTCATCTGTACAAACAATGGTATGCAAGTATAAGCACCATGGGACCACGCAGCCTTCATACCGCTCAGGAAGGAGACAAGTTCTGTCTCCTAGAGATGAACGTGCTTTGGTGCGAAAAGTGCAAATCAATCCCAGAACAACAGCAAAGGACCTTGTGAAGATGCTGGAGGAAACAGGTACAAAGTATCTACAGTGGGGAGAACAAGTATTTGTTACCCTGCTGATTTTTCAGGTTTTCCAACTAACAAAGCATGTAGAGGTCTGTAATTTTTATCATAGTTACAGTTCAACTGTGAGAGACGGAAACTAAAACAAAAATCCAGAAAATCACAGTTTATGATTTTTAAGTAATTAATTTGCATTTTATTGCATGACACAAGTATTTGATCACCTACCAGTCAGTTAGAATTCCGGCTCTCACAGACCTATTAGGTTTTCTTTAAGAAGCCCTCCTGTTCTCCACTCAGTACTTGTATTAACTGCACCTGTTTGAACTCGTTACCTGTGTAAAAGACACCTGTCCACACACTCAATCAAACAGACTCCAACCTCTCCACAATGACCAAGACCTAGAGAGCTGTGTAAGGACATCAGGGATAACATTGTAGACCTGCACAAGGCTGGGATGGGCTACAGGACAATAGGCAAGCAGCTTGGTGAGAAGGCAACAACTGTTGGCACAATTATTCGAAAATGGAAGAAGTTCAAGATGACGGTCAATCACCCTCGGTCTGGGACTAGATGCAAGATCTCACCTCGTGGGGCATCAATGATCATGAGGAAGGTGAGGGATCAGCCCAGAACTACACGGCAGGACCTGGTCAAGGACCTGAAGAGAGCTGGGACCACAGTCTCAAAGAAAACCATTTGTAACACACTACGCCGTCATGGATTAAAATCCTGCAGCGCACGCAAGGTCCCCCTGCTCAAGCCAGCGCATGTCCAGGCCCGCCTGAAGTTCGCCAGTGACCATCTGGATGATCCAGAGGAGGAATGGGAGAAGGTCATGTGGTCTGATGAGACATAAATAGAGCTTTGTGGTCTAAACTCCACTCGCCGTGTTTGGGGGAAAAAGAGGGATGAGTACAACCCCAAGAACACCATCCCAACCTTGAAGCATGGAGGTGGAAACATCATTCTTTGGGGATGCTTTTCTGCAAAGGGGACAGGAAGACTGCACCGTATTGAGGGGAGGATGGATGGGGTCAACAACCTCCTTCCCTCAGTAAGAGCATTGAAGATTGGTCGTGGCTGGGTCTTCCAGCATGACAACGACCCGAAACACAGAGCCAGGGCAACTAAGGAGTGGCTACGTAAGATGCATCTCAAGGTTCTGGAGTGGCCTAGCCAGTCTCCAGACCTGAACCCAATAGAAAACCTTTGGAGGGAGCTGAAAGTCCGTATTGCCCAGCGACAGCTCCGAAACCTGATGGATCTGGAGAAGGTCTGCATGGAGGAGTGGGCCAAAATCTCTGCTGCAGTGTGTGCAAACCTGGTCAAGAACTACAGAAAACGTATGATCTCTGTAATTGCAAACAAAGGTTTCTGTACCAAATATTAAGTTCTGCTTTTTTGATCTATCAAATCCTTATGTCATGCAATAAAATGCTAATTAATTACTATAAAATCATACACTGTGATTTTTCTGGATTTTTGTTTTAGATTCCATCTCTCCCAGTTGAAGTGTACCTATGATAGAAATTACAGACCACTACATGCTTTGTAAGTAGGAAAACCTGCAAAATCAGCAGTGTATCAAATACTTGTTCTCACCACTGTATATCCACAGTAAAACGAGTCCTATATCGACATAACCTGAAAGGCCGCTCAGCAAGGAAGAAGCAACTGCTCCTTAACCGCCATAAAAGAGCCAGACTACGGTTTGCAACTGCACATGGGTACAGGGATCGTACTTTTTGGAGAAATGTCCTCTGGTCTGATGAAACAAAAATGTAACTGTTTGTCCATAAAGACCATCGTTATGTTTGTAGAGAAAATGGGGAGACTTGCAAGCCGAAGACACCATCCCAACCGTGAAGCACGTGGTTGGCAGCATCATGTTGTGGGGGTGCTTTGCTGCAGGAGGGACTGGTGCATTTCACAAAATAGATGGCTGCTTGTGGAAGGGAAATTATGTGGATATATTGAAGCAACATCTCAATACATCAGTCAGGAAGTTAAAGCTTGGTCGCAAATGGGACAATGACCCCAAGCATACTTCCAAAGTTGTGGCAAAATGGCTTAAGGACAACAAAGTCCAGGTATTGGAGTGACCATCACAAAGCCCTGACCTCAATCCTATAGAAAAATTGTGGGCAGAACTGAAAAAGCGTGTGCGAGCAAGGAGGCCTACAAACCTGACTCAGTTACACCAGCTCTGTCAGGAGGAATGTGCCAAAATTCACCCAACTTATTGTGGGAAGCTTGTGGAAGGCTACCCAAAACGTATGACCCAAGTTTAACAATTTAAAGGCAATGCCACCAAATACTAATTGAGTGGATGTAAACTTCTGACCCACTGGGAATGTGATGAAGGAAATAAAAGCTGAAATAAATCATTCTATAGTATTATTCTGACATTTCACATTCTTAAAATAAAGTGGTGATCCTAACTGACCTAAGACAGGGAATTTTTACTAGGATTAAATGTCAGGAATTGTGAAACTGAGTTTGAATGTATTTGGCTAAGGTGTATGTAAACTTTCGACTTCAACTGTATGATTATTAGTACAATTCAAAAGTTTGGACACACCTACTACACCTACACTTTTCTACATTGTAGATTAATAGTGAAGACATCCAAACTATGAAATAACACATGGAATCATGTAGTAGCTAAATAAGTGTTAAACAAATCTAAATATATTTGTATATTTGTGTGCCAGGTACAGGCAATCTGAATGAGTTTATCAACACTAAATTGCTTAATCACAGAAATAAATATTCCTCAGTTTCATCAGCTGTCCAGTTGGCTGGTCTCAGATGATCCTGCAGGTGAAGAAGGAACAAGTGGAGGTCCTGGACTGGCGTGGTTACCCTACTACTCATTCAAGGGTTTTTCTTTATTTTGTAGAATAATAGTGAAGACATCAAAGCTATGACATAACTCACATAGATCATGTCGTAACCAAAAAAGGGAGATTATTCAAAGTAGTCACCCTTTGCCTTGATGACAGCTTTACACACTCTTGGCATTCTCTCAACCAGCTTCATTAAGTAGTCACCTGGAATGCATTTCAATTAACAGGTGTGCCTTGTTAAAAGTTAATTCATGGAATTTCTTTCCTTCTTAATGGATTTGAGCCAATCAGTTTTGTTGTGACAAGATAGGGGTGGTATACAGAAGATAGCCCTATTTGGTAAAAGACAAAGTCCATATTATGGCAAGAACAGCTTAAATAAGCAGAGAGACAGCCCATCATTACTTTAAGACATGAAGGTCAGTCAATACGGAACATTTCAATATCTTTGAAAGTTGCTTCAAGTGCAGTTGCAAAAACCATCAAGCACTTTGATGAAACTAGCTCTCATGAGGACCGCCACAGGAAAGCAAGACCCAGAGTTACCTCTGCTGCAGAGGATAAGTTCATTAGTTAACTGCACCTCAGATTGCAGCCCAAATAAATGCTTCACAGAGTTCAAGTAACAGACACATCTCAACATCAACTGTTCAGAAGGGACTGCACGAATCAGGAATTCATGGTCAAATTGCTGCAAAGAAACCACTACTAAAGGACACCAATAATAAGAAGATACTTACTTGGACAAAGAAACACAAGCACTGGACATTAGACTGGTGGAAATCTGTCCTTTTGGTCTGATGAGTCCAAATGTGAGATTTTTTGTTCAACCTGCCGTATTGTGACATTTTATTGATAATAACCTATTGACGGTAACTTAATGTATGGATTATTACTAATACTTGTGTGTCAGTGGGCACTTAGTGACTCAGTGCTGCCATTAAGTCTTGTAATATGCCGTTCCCATTACAAGACATCTGATAATGAGAGTTGACCATCACAGTCGATAGGAAAACACACACACACACACACACACACACGTTACTTTAATCTACTCTTTCTGTTCTTGTTCAAAAAGAGAATTTCTTCAGTGTAACTTCAATGGTTAAATAAAGGTTTGATGTTAAGATAGGGGGTTTGAAGTTGACATTGCAGATCACACTGCTCAAGTTTTCATCTTTACCTCCCATTCTGTCACTCCATTTCTCTTTTCCTCCCTCGTTTATCTGGCCATGTCACATCTTTCTCTGATGTTGTGGGACTCTACATGAAAGGCCAGCCAGAGGGACCAGCGACAACACTTCAGAGAGGGAAATGTGAGAGAGGAGGATGGGGTAGAAGAGAGATGGAGAGAGGAGGATGGGGTAGATGAGAGATGGAGAGAGGAGGATGGTGTAGAAGAGAGATGGAGAGAGGAGGATGGGGTAGATGAGAGATGGAGAGAGGAGGATTGGGTAGAAGAGAGATGGAGAGAGGAGGATGGGGGAGATGAGAGATGGAGAGAGGAGGATGGGGGAGATGAGAGATGGAGAGAGGAGGATGGTGTAGAAGAGAGATGGAGATAGGAGGATGGGGTAGATGAGAGATGGAGAGAGGAGGATGGGGTAGAAGAGAGATGGAGAGAGGAGGATGGGGTAGATGAGAGGAGGATGGGGTAGAAGAGAGATGGAGAGAGGAGGATGGGAGAGATGGAGAGAGGAGGATGGGGTAGATGGGGTGAAAGTGATGCAGAGAGGGTGATGAGGGGGTGGAATAGAGATGGGTCAGAATAATGAGGGGAGAAAGCAAGGGGGAGGGGAGAGATTCCAGTCCACACACCCACTGTTATTTAACGCACCTGCTGATGCCTTTTGAAAATCTGGTGGGTGGCATAAATTATAACCATAAAATTTCATGTAAGCATGTTGTGATTGTAGCCTGTTTCTAGACTGCTCATCATAGTACTATATCTTACTGAAGAGAAAATAAGTCCACTACTAGCAGCAGTAGTATGGGCTTGGCCAGGTGCCTGTCCTTGAATTCTCTCCCAGATTTAGGCCAAGTCCACACTCCTGTAGTGTATGTGCGCAGGCATACACATCGTGCATGTGTCCATCGCCTCATCCTTAATCTTACTCAGATTGAGGTCAAAGAGCGACTGGGAGAATCTCAAGGAGATCACGTCTGTGTTTACCAGGGCTGCACGATAAGGGCAAAAAAATAGAATTTACTTTTTTTTTGTGACCACGATTTTAATTACGATAATAGATCAAAACACTTGGGTAAACTGTTGAAATCATAAAAATACATAAATCATTTTAATTTGTCAGTTGAAATACAGTCGACACTTGGAATGCAGTTTTGTTTGGCATGACAATTATTTAAAAGTAAGGGTGGAGATGGTTGTGACAGAGTAGGAACCAAAGTGCTGGTCAGTGTTTCCCATGGGACCCTAATTATACTGAACAAAAATATAAACTAAACATGCAACAATTTTAACAACTTTACTGAGATACTGTTCATATAAGGAAATCAGTCAATTTAAATAAATTCATTAGGCCGTAATCTATGGATTTCAAATGACTGGGCAGGTGCGCAGACATGGGTGCCAATCCGAATGAGTTTATCACCAGAAAAGGTGGTGATAAATAAATATATTTGTATATTTGGGTGCCAGGCACATGCAATCTGAATGAGTTTATCATCACCAAATTGCTTAATTACAGACAGAAATATTCCTCAGTTTCATCAGCTGTCCAGTTGGCTGGTCTCAGACGATCCTGCAGGTGAAGAAGCCAAATGTGGAGGTCCTGGACTGGCGTGGTTACACTACTTCTCATTCAAGGGGTTTTCTTTATTTTTACTATTTTCTACATTGTAGAATAATAGTGAAGACATCAAAGCTATGAAATAACTCTTATATTAATCATGTAGTAACCAAAAAAGGGAGATTCTTCAAATAGCCACTCTTTGCCTTGATGACAACTTAGCACACTCTTGGCATTCTCTCAACCAGCTTCATGAGGTCACCTGGAATGCATTTCAATTAACAGGTGTGCTAATTTTGTTAATTTGTGGAATTTCTTTCCTTCTTAATGCGTTTGAGCCAATCAGTTGTGTTGTAACAAGGTAGGGGTGGTATACAGAAGATAGCCCCAATTGGTAAAAGACCAGGTCCATATTATGGCAAGACCTGCTCAAATAAGCAAAGAGACAGTCCATCATTACTGTAAGACATGAAGGTCAGTCAATACGGAAAATTTCAAGAACTTTTAAAGTTTGTTCAAGTGCAGTCACAAAAACCATCAAGCGCTATTATGAAACTGGCTCTCATGAGGACTGCCACAGGAATGTTAGACCCAGAGTTATCGCTGCTGCAGTGGATAAGTTCATTAGAGTTACCAGCCTCAGAAATTGCAGCCCAAGTAAATGCTTCAGAGTTCAAGTAACAGACACATCTCAACATCAACTGTTCAGAGGAGAATCAGGCCTTCATGGTCAAATTGCTGCAAAGAAACCACTACTAACGGACACAATAAATAAGAAGAGACTAGTACTTCCGGCGCCGACAGAGATGGCCGCCTCGCTTCGCGTTCCTAGGAAACTATGCAGTTTTTTTTTTTTTACGTGTTATTTCTTACATTAGTGCCCCAGGTCATCTTAGGTTTCATTACATACAGTCGAGAAGAACTACTGAATATAAGATCAGCGTCAACTCATCATCAGTACGACCAAGAATATGTTTTTCTCGACGCGGATCCTGTGTTCTGCCTTACAAACAGGACAACGGAGCGGATCCCATGCAGCGACCCAAAAAAACGACTCAGAAAAAGAGGGAAACGAGGCGGTCTTCTGGTCAGACTCCGGAGACGGGCACACCGTGCACCACTCCCTAGCATTCTTCTTGCCAATGTCCAGTCTCTTGACAACAAGGTTGATGAAATCCGAGCAAGGGTAGCATTCCAGAGGGACATCAGAGACTGTAACGTTCTTTGCTTCACGGAAACGTGGCTCACTGGAGAGACGCTATTCGAGGAGGTGCAGCCAACGGGTTTCTCCACGCATCGCGCAGACAGAAACAAACATCTTTCTGGTAAGAAGAGGGGCGGGGGCGTATGCCTTATGGCTAACGTGACATGAAAGAAACATACAGGAACTCAAATCCTTCTGTTCACCTGATTTAGAATTCCTCACAATCAAATGTAGACCGCATTATCTACCAAGAGAATTTTCTTCGATTATAATCACAGCCGTATATATCCCCCCCCAAGCAGACACATCGATGGCTCTGAACGAACTTTATTTAACTCTCTGCAAACTGGAAACAATTTATCCGGAGGCTGCATTCATTGTAGCTGGGGATTTTAACAAGGCTAATCTGAAAACAAGACTCCCCAAATTTTATCAGCATATCGATTGCGCAACCAGGGGTGGAAAGACCTTGGATCATTGTTACTCTAACTTCCGCGACGCATATAAGGCCCTGCCCCGCCCCCCTTTCGGAAAAGCTGACCACGACTCCATTTTGTTGATCCCTGCCTACAGACAGAAACTAAAACAAGAGGCTTCCACGCTGAGGTCTGTCCAACGCTGGTCCGACCAAGCTGACTCCACACTCCAAGACTGCTTCCATCACGTGGACTGGGAGATGTTTCGTATTGCGTCAGATAACAACATTGACGAATACGCTGATTCGGTGTGCGAGTTCATTAGAACGTGCGTTGAAGATGTCGTTCCCATAGCAACGATTAAAACATTCCCTAACCAGAAACCGTGGATTGATGGCAGCATTCGTGTGAAACTGAAAGCGCGAACCACTGCTTTTAATCAGGGCAAGGTGTCTGGTAACATGACCGAATACAAACAGTGCAGCTATTCCCTCCGCAAGGCTATCAAACAAGCTAAGCGTCAGTACAGAGACAAAGTAGAATCTCAATTCAACGGCTCAGACACAAGAGGCATGTGGCAGGGTCTACAGTCAATCACGGACTACAGGAAGAAATCCAGCCCAGTCACGGACCAGGATGTCCTGCTCCCAGGCAGACTAAATAACTTTTTTGCCCGCTTTGAGGACAATACAGTGCCACTGACACGGCCTGCAACGAAAACATGCGGTCTCTCCTTCACTGCAGCCGAGGTGAGTAAGACATTTAAACGTGTTAACCCTCGCAAGGCTGCAGGCCCAGACGGCATCCCCAGCCGCGCCCTCAGAGCATGCGCAGACCAGCTGGTCGGTGTGTTTACGGACATATTCAATCAATCCCTATACCAGTCTGCTGTTCCCACATGCTTCAAGAGGGACACCATTGTTCCTGTTCCCAAGAAAGCTAAGGTAACTGAGCTAAACGACTACCGCCCCGTAGCACTCACTTCCGTCATCATGAAGTTCTTTGAGAGACTAGTCAAGGACCATATCACCTCCACCCTACCTGACACCCTAGACCCACTCCAATTTGCTTACCGCCCAAATAGGTCCACAGACGATGCAATCTCAACCACACTGCACACTGCCCTAACCCATCTGGACAAGAGGAATACCTATGTGAGAATGCTGTTCATTGACTACAGCTCGGCATTCAACACCATAGTACCCTCCAAGCTCGTCATCAAGCTCGAGACCCTGGGTCTCGACCCCGCCCTGTGCAACTGGGTACTGGACTTCCTGACGGGCCGCCCCCAGGTGGTGAGGGTAGGCAACAACATCTCCTCCCCGCTGATCCTCAACACTGTGGCCCCACAAGGGTGCGTTCTGAGCCCTCTCCTGTACTCCCTGTTCACCCACGACTGCGTGGCCACGCAAGCCTCCAACTCAATCATCAAGTTTGCGGACGACACAACAGTGGTAGGCTTGATTACCAACAACGACGAGACGGCCTACAGGGAGGAGGTGAGGGCCCTCGGAGTGTGGTGTCAGGAAAATAAACTCACACTCAACGTCAACAAAACTAAGGAGATGATTGTGGACTTCAGGAAACAGCAGAGGGAACACCCCCCTATCCACATCAATGGAACAGTAGTGGAGAGGGTAGCAAGTTTTAAGTTCCTCGGCATACACATCACAGACAAACTGAATTGATCCACTCACACAGACAGCATTGTGAAGAAGGCGCAGTAGCGCCTCTTCAACCTCAGGAGGCTGAAGAAATTCGGCTTGTCACCAAAAGCACTCACAAACTTCTACAGATGCACAATCGAGAGCATCCTGGCGGGCTGTATCACCGCCTGGTACGGCAACTGCTCCGCCCTCAACCGTAAGGCTCTCCAGAGGGTAGTGAGGTCTGCACAACGCATCACCGGGGGCAAACTACCTGCCCTCCAGGACACCTACACCACCCGATGTCACAGGAAGGCCATAAAGATCATCAAGGACATCAACCACCCGAGCCACTGCCTGTTCACCCCGCTATCATCCAGAAGGCAAGGTCAGTACAGGTGCATCAAAGCTGGGACCGAGAGACTGAAAAACAGCTTCTATCTCAAGGCCATCAGACTGTTAAACAGCCACCACTAACATTGAGTGGCTGCTGCCAACACACTGACACTGACTCAACTCCAGCCACTTTAATAATGGGAATTGATGGGAAATGATGTAAATATATCACTAGCCACTTTAAACAATGCTACCTTATATAATGTTACTTACCCTACATTATTCATCTCATATGCATACGTATATACTGTACTCTATATCATCGACTGTATCCTTATGTAATACATGTATCACTAGCCACTTTAACTATGCCACTTTGTTTACATACTCATCTCATATGTATATACTGTACTCGATACCATCTACTGTATCTTGCCTATGCTGCTCTGTACCATCACTCATTCATATATCCTTATGTACATATTCTTTATCCCCTTACACTGTGTACAAGACAGTAGTTTTGGAATACTTCCGGCGCCGACAGAGATGGCCGCCTCGCTTCGCGTTCCTAGGAAACTATGCAGTTTTTTGTTTTTTTACGTGTTATTTCTTACATTAGTACCCCAGGTCATCTTAGGTTTCATTACATACAGTCGAGAAGAACTACTGAATATAAGATCAGCATCAACTCACCATCAGTACGACCAAGAATATGTTTTTCGCGACGCGGATCCTGTGTTCTGCCTTACAAACAGGACAACGGAGTGGATCCTATGCAGCGACCCAAAAAAACGACTCCGAAAGAGAGGAAAACGAGGCGGTCTTCTGGTCAGACTCCGGAGACGGGCACAGCGCGCACCACTCCCTAGCATTCTTCTTGCCAATGTCCAGTCTCTTGACAACAAGGTTGATGAAATCCGAGCAAGGGTAGCATTCCAGAGGGACATCAGAGACTGTAACGTTCTTTGCTTCACGGAAACGTGGCTTACTGGAGAGACGCTATCCGAAGCGGTGCGCTCAACAGGTTTCTCCACGCATCGCGCAGACAGGAAAAAACATCTTTCTGGTAAAAAGAGGGGCGGGGGCGTATGCCTTATGACTAACGTGACATGGTGCGATGAAAGAAACATACAGGAACTCAAATCCTTCTGTTCACCTGATTTAGAATTCCTCACAATCAAATGTAGACCGCATTATCTACCAAGAGAATTCTCTTCGATTATAATCACAGCCGTAAATATCCCCCCCCAAGCAGACACATCGATGGCTCTGAACGAACTTTATTTAACTCTCTGCAAACTGGAAACAATTTATCCGGAGGCTGCATTCATTGTAGCTGGGGATTTTAACAAGGCTAATCTGAAAACAAGACTCCCCAAATTTTATCAGCATATCGATTGCGCAACCAGGGGAGGAAAGACCCTGAACCATTGTTACTCTAACTTCCGCGACGCATATAAGGCCCTGCCCCGCCCCCCTTTCGGAAAAGCTGACCACGACTCCATTTTGTTGATCCCTGCCTACAGACAGAAACTAAAACAAGAGGCTTCCACGCTGAGGTCTGTCCAACGCTGGTCCGACCAAGCTGACTCCACACTCCAAGACTGCTTCCATCACGTGGACTGGGAGATGTTTCGTATTGCGTCAGATAACAACATTGACGAATACGCTGATTCGGTGTGCGAGTTCATTAGAACGTGCGTTGAAGATGTCGTTCCCATAGCAACGATTAAAACATTCCCTAACCAGAAACCGTGGATTGATGGCAGCATTCGTGTGAAACTGAAAGCGCGAACCACTGCTTTTAATCAGGGCAAGGTGTCTGGTAACATGACCGAATACAAACAGTGCAGCTATTCCCTCCGCAAGGCTATCAAACAAGCTAAGCGCCAGTACAGAGACAAAGTAGAATCTCAATTCAACGGCTCAGACACAAGAGGCATGTGGCAGGGTCTACAGTCAATCACGGACTACAGGAAGAAACCCAGCCCAGTCACGGACCAGGATGTCTTGCTCCCAGGCAGACTAAATAACTTTTTTGCCCGCTTTGAGGACAATACAGTGCCACTGACACGGCCTGCAACGAAAACATGCGGTCTCTCCTTCACTGCAGCCGAGGTGAGTAAGACATTTAAACGTGTTAACCCTCGCAAGGCTGCAGGCCCAGATGGCATCCCCAGCCGCGCCCTCAGAGCATGCGCAGACCAGCTGGCCGGTGTGTTTACGGACATATTCAATCAATCCCTATACCAGTCTGCTGTTCCCACATGCTTCAAGAGGGCCACCATTGTTCCTGTTCCCAAGAAAGCTAAGGTAACTGAGCTAAATGACTACCGCCCCGTAGCACTCACATCCGTCATCATGAAGTGCTTTGAGAGACTAGTCAAGGACCATATCACCTCCACCCTACCTGACACCCTAGACCCACTCCAATTTGCTTACCGCCCAAATAGGTCCACAGACGATGCAATCTCAACCACACTGCACACTGCCCTAACCCATCTGGACAAGAGGAATACCTATGTGAGAATGCTGTTCATCGACTACAGCTCGGCATTCAACACCATAGTACCCTCCAAGCTCGTCATCAAGCTCGAGACCCTGGGTCTCGACCCCGCCCTGTGCAACTGGGTACTGGACTTCCTGACGGGCCGCCCCCAGGTGGTGAGGGTAGGCAACAACATCTCCTCCCCGCTGATCCTCAACACTGGGGCCCCACAAGGTTGCGTTCTGAGCCCTCTCCTGTACTCCCTGTTCACCCACGACTGCGTGGCCACGCACGCCTCCAACTCAATCATCAAGTTTGCGGACGACACGACAGTGGTAGGCTTGATTACCAACAACGATGAGACGGCCTACAGGGAGGAGGTGAGGGCCCTCGGAGTGTGGTGTCAGGAAAACAACCTCACACTCAACGTCAACAAAACTAAGGAGATGATTGTGGACTTCAGGAAACAGCAGAGGGAACACCCCCCTATCCACATCGATGGAACAGTAGTGGAGAGGGTAGCAAGTTTTAAGTTCCTCGGCATACACATCACAGACAAACTGAATTGGTCCACTCACACAGACAGCATCGTGAAGAAGGCGCAGCAGCGCCCCTTCAACCTCAGGAGGCTGAAGAAATTCGGCTTGTCACCAAAAGCACTCACAAACTTCTACAGATGCACAATCGAGAGCATCCTGGCGGGCTGTATCACCGCCTGGTATGGCAACTGCACCGCCCTCAACCGTAAGGCTCTCCAGAGGGTAGTGAGGTCTGCACAACGCATCACCGGGGGCAAACTACCTGCCCTCCAGGACACCTACACCACCCGATGTCACAGGAAGGCCATAAAGATCATCAAGGACATCAACCACCCGAGCCACTGCCTGTTCACCCCGCTATCATCCAGAAGGCGAGGTCAGTACAGGTGCATCAAAGCTGGGACCGAGAGACTGAAAAACAGCTTCTATCTCAAGGCCATCAGACTGTTAAACAGCCACCACTAACACTGAGTGGCTGCTGCCAACACACTGACACAACTCCAGCCACTTTAATAATGGGAATTGATGGGAAATGATGTAAATATATCACTAGCCACTTTAAACAATGCTACCTTATATAAATGTTACTTACCCTACATTATTCATCTCATATGCATACGTATATACTGTACTCTATATCATCGACGGTATCCTTATGTAATACATGTATCACTAGCCACTTTATACTATACTATGCCACTTTGTTTACATACTCATCTCATTTGTACATACTGTACCCGATACCATCTACTGTATCTTGCCTATGCTGCTCTGTACCATCACTCATTCATATATCCTTATGTACATATTCTTTATACCCTTACACTGTGTACAAGACAGTAGTTTTGGAATTGTTAGTTAGATTACTTGTTATTACTGCATTGTCGGAACTAGAAGCACAAGCATTTCGCTACACTCGCATTAACATCTGCTAACCATGTGTATGTGACAAATAAAATTTGATTTGATTTGATTTGATTTGATTTGATTACTTGTTGGTTATTACTGCATTGTCGGAACTAGAAGCACAAGCATTTCGCTACACTCGCATTAACATCTGCTAACCATGTGTATGTGACAAATAAAATTTGATTTTATTTATTTATTTTTTTTGAGACTTGCTTGGGCTAAGAAAAACGAGCAATGGACAATAGACCGGTGGAAATTTGTCCTTTGGTCCGATGAGTCCAAATTTGAGATTTATGGTTCCAACCGACATGTCTTTGTGAGACGTGTTGTGGGTGAACGGAGGACCTCTGCATGTTTATTTCCCACCGTAAAGCATGGAGGAGGTGTTATGGTGTAGGGTGCTTTGCTGGTGACACTGTCTGTGATTTATTTAGAATTCAAGTCACACTTATCCAGCATGCCTACCATAGCATTCTGCAGCGAAACGCCATCCCATCTGGTTTGGGCTTAGTGGGACTATCATTTGTTTTTCAACAGGACAATGACCCAACACACCTCCAGACTGTGTAAGGGCTATTTTACCAAGAAGGAGAGTGATGGAGTGCTGCATCAGATGACCTGGCCTCCACAATCACCCGACATCAACCTATTTGAGATGATTTGGGATGAGTCGGACCGCAGAGTGAAGGAAAAGGAGTCAACAAGTGCTGAGCATATGTGGGAACTGCTTCAAGACTGTTAGAAAAACATTCCAGGTGAAGCTGTGTGCAAATCTGTCATCATTGTAAAGGGTGGCTATTTAATGAATCTCAAATGTAACATATATTTGATTTGTTTAACACTTTTTTTGGTTACTACATGATTCCATGTGTTATTTCATAGTTTTGATGTCTTCACTATTATTCTACATTGTAGAAAATAGTAAAAATAAAGAAAAACCCTTGAATAAGTAGGTGTTCTAAAACTGACCTTAGAGAGCCTTTTTATGTCTCTATTTGGTTTGGTCAGGGTGTGATTTGGGTGGGCATTCTATGTTCTTTATTTCTATGTTTTGTCCTTCTATGTTTTGTCCGGGTATGGTTCTCAATCAGGGACAACTGTCTATCGTTGTCTCTGATTGGGAATCATACTTAGCCAGCCTGTTTTGCCACCTTAGGTTGTGGGATGTTGTTTTTTGTTAGCTCTGTGTAGCCTTCAGAACATGATGTTCGTTGTTCTTTGTTTGGTGTTCGGATTAAATGAAGAATTATGAACACGTACCACGCTGCACCTTGGTCCACTTCTTCCGACGAGCGTTACAACGTGGTCTGCGGTTGTGAGGCCGCTTGGACATACTGCCATATTCTCTGAAACGGCATTTGAGGCGGCTTATTTTTTAAAATATATTTCACCTTTATTCAACCAGGTAGGCTAGTTGAGAACAACTTCTCATTTACAACTGCAACCTGGCCAAGATAAAGCAAAGCAGTGCGACAAAAACAACAACACTGAGTTACATATGGGATAAACAAATGCACAGTCAATAACACAATAGAAAAATATGTGTACAGTGTGTGCAAATGTCGTAAGATTAGGGAGGTAAGGCAATAAATAGGCCATAGAGACAAAATAATAAAAATGTAGCATTAACACTGGAGTGATAGATGTGCAGATGATGATGTGCAAGTAGAGATACTGGGGTGCAAAAGAGCAAAAAAGAAATAACAATATGGGGTTGAGGTAGTTGGGTGGGCTATTTACAGATGGGCTGTGGACAGGTACACTACTCTGACAGCTGATGCTAAAAGTTAGAGAGGGAGATATAAGTCTCCAGCTTTAGTGGTTTTTGCAATTTGTTACAGTCATTAGCAGCAGAGAACTGGAAGGAAAGGCTGCCAAAGAGGGATGACCAGTGAAATGTACATGCTGGAGCGCGTGCTACGGGTGGGTGTTGCTATGGTGACCACTAAGCTGAGATAAGGTGTGGCTTTATCTAGCAAAGACTTATTGAGGACCTGGAGCCAGTGGGTTTGGTGGTGAATATGTAGCAAGGGCCAGCCAACGAGAGCATACAGGTCGCAATGGCAGGTAGTAAATGGGGCTTTGATGACAAAAAGGATGGCACTGTGACAGACGACATCCAATTTGCTGAGTAGAGTGTTGGAGGCTATTTTGTAAATGACATCACCGAAGTCAAGGATCGGTAGGATAGTCAGTTTTACTAGGGTAAGTTTGGCAGCACAAGTGAAGGATGCTTTGTTGCGAAGTAGGAAGCCGATTGGAGATGCTTAATGTGAGTCTGGATGGAGAGTTTACAGTCTAACCAGGCACCTAGGTATTTGTAGTTGTCCACATATTCTAAGTCATAACCGTCCAGAGTAGAGATGCTAGTCGGGCAGGGCGGTTGCGGGCAACAATCGGTTGAAGTGCATACATTTCGTTTTACTCAGATGGACCAACTAACTAGCGTTTTGCAAAACACAAAGTAGATTTAATTTCTTTAGGCAAACAGCCCTAATGTTGGAAACAAACATCATTATGTTGCCATCCAGAGTCACATTTAGTTATTTTCCAAGCTATAGCACACAATATTTTACATACAGCAGGTTTGTAAAGGACCAAAGAGTTTGTTCTGTTTCGTACAGCCCTAATCGGACCCTCACACCATGACCCCAGTGTGTCATGTCTGATTGTTTAAATGCATTCCAGACTGGATTTGATTGGCCTTGGGGACAGTAGCGTAGGTGGGGATATGTTTTTGTCTGTGTCATGCCATCCCAGCTGTTTTGTGGACATGTGCCAACCCAGGGGATGTAGAGAAGCGAAGCAAGTTTCTGTTTTGCAGTTATTCAGACTGTTTGGGTGGTTCTGGGGGGAGGGGGACAGGGAGAGGGGGATCAGGTGAGAGATATACGGGAGGTGTAGGCTGTTTTAGGGGTGACCTTGGTAGTGTAGAGTGGGTGGGTTGCTATGGCAACAGGAGGCTGTAGCATAGGAGGGTTGTTGTGGAATGAGTAGGCTCTCTCTTCTTTTTCCCTCTCTCTTTTTACCACTCCTGTCTCCTGTGTTAGAAATCTCTCTTCCTCCCTTTTTCCCCGCCCTCGTATTGATTAGGCTAGTAGTGTGGTCTCTCCGTGTATGAGAGGTGATCTCTACTAGGCTTTTTACTCACCAAATGAGTCCTCCGTCATGCCTTTGAACCTTCTCTCCCTACATAGGGCATTTCAGATTCTGTCTGAACGCTCTGTATCACAGACATGATTTGGAGACTCCCATATCAAGCCTTCATCGTTCAGACTCAGAGACTTGTCATAAGAGACTTTCCCCTTAGTGACAGGGATTGCCTATAACTCATTTAATAGTAAAGTGTGATCAAACACACATCCTTTAGTGGGGTGAAAAAAGTTGGTGTAAAAGAAATAGAGCCCACACAGTCATAAGCTCCACCACACAGTTTTAATGAATAAACAACCAGCGTTTTCATCCTGCAGGGATGTTTGTCAGGTCGTTTCACCAGGAGTGTACCACACCCATATTGATAGACATAAAACAAGCACCAATTAAGGCAGTCTATACATATTTAAGTTGAAAAGGGCAACACAAAAACAGTGTATAAAAAGCTAATATTGAGTTGCACCCCACTTTTGCCCTCAGAACAGCCTCAATTCGTTGGGGCATGGACTCCACAAGGTGTCGAAAGCATTCCAATGCTTTCCACAGTTGTGACAAGTTGGATAGATGCTCTTTGGGTGGTGGACCATTCTTGAAACACACAGGAAACTGTTGAGAGTGAAAACCCAGCAGCGTTGCAGTTCTTGACACAAACAATACCATACCCCATTCAAAGTCACTTAAATATTTAGTCTTGCACATTCAACCTCTCAATTGCACACACACAATTCACGTCTCAATTGTCTCAAAGCTTAATTAAAAATCCTTCTTTAACCTGTCTCCTCCCCTCCATCTACACTGATAGAAATGGATTTAACAAGTGACATCAATAAGGGATCATAGCTTTCACCTGGTCAGTCTGTCATGTTCTTCATGTTTTGTACACGGCGTGCATATACTATGTTATGACTGTATAACCAGTGGTGGAGATTTTGAGTGTGTGGGCTCTATTTCTTTTATACTGTAACTCATTTATTGTTAATTCAGATCAATTTGAACCAATTTCAGTTCAATTCAAAGTAATTTCAGTTCAATACAACCCAAATCTCGATACTGGTATGCTAAATATTGCATTCCATTTCCGGAGTTACATAGCCACAATTTCAGTGGGATAGAAATCAAACAAATTCCTGTATTTCCTGTGGTCTTTCATCCATCTCTCTCTCATGTTGTCATTCTTCCCAGTGCCTTGATAAACTGCAGTAACCTGATGTTGAACACAGATCCTCCTCCTCTTGTATGTCTTTTCTCTGATCTCTTTGTTCTCTCATTTCATTAGTGGTGGCTGTCTCTGTTGTTCCTGATATCTCTCTGAATCTCAATCTACACACACATACACACACACGCCCGCGCACGCACACGTACAAAGCGAAAGAGATTGGGATCAAGCTGTTTTTAGCATCTGTGCTCAGTCATACCAGGATAACTTCAGGATATATGGATACCACCAGGCTTGAAACTAGCCCATGTGACATCTCAACAATTACAATGTTTAAAATCTACAAACCACTTCAATACCATGCACCTGGTGCACTATACACTCCAATACCATACATCTTGACAAAGACCTTGAATGGCCAAGCATCTTAACCAGGGCTTAACAATACCATACATCTTGACAAAGACCTTGAATGGCCAAGCATCTTAACCAGGGCTTAACAATACCATACATCTTGACAAAGACCTTGAATGGCCAAGCATCTTAACCAGGGCTTAACAATACCATACATCTTGACAAAGACCTTGAATGGCCAAGCATCTTAACCAGGGCTTAACAATACCATACATCTTGACAAAGACCTTGAATGGCCAAGCATCTTAACCAGGGCTTGACAATACCATACATCTTGACAAAGACCTTGAATGGCCAAGCATCTTAACCAGGGCTTAACAATACCATACATCTTGACAAAGACCTTGAATGGCCAAGCATCTTAACCAGGGCTTGACAATACCATACATCTTGACAAAGACCTTGAATGGCCAAGCATCTTAACCAGGGCTTAACAATACCATACATCTTGACAAAGACCTTGAATGGCCAAGCATCTTAACCAGGGCTTGACAATACCATACATCTTGACAAAGACCTTGAATGGCCAAGCATCTTAACCAGGGCTTAACAATACCATACATCTTGACAAAGACCTTGAATGGCCAAGCATCTTAACCAGGGCTTGACAATACCATACATCTTGACAAAGACCTTGAATGGCCAAGCATCTTAACCAGGGCTTAACAATACCATACATCTTGACAAAGACCTTGAATGGCCAAGCATCTTAACCAGGGCTTGACAATACCATACATCTTGACAAAGACCTTGAATGGCCAAGCATCTTAACCAGGGCTTAACAATACCATACATCTTGACAAAGACCTTGAATGGCCAAGCATCTTAACCAGGGCTTGACAATACCATACATCTTGACAAAGACCTTGAATGGCCAAGCATCTTAACCAGGGCTTAACAATACCACACTGTATTACTGGAAAGCCTACTCAATCCTCCATTCATTTGTCCAGGCCAGCTAAAAGGATGACTGCTGCTGCTACCCATTGTGTCTTACACACTGATGTCTTTACACAATCTAGGGCTGTGTGTGTGTGTGTCTTCGCTGTGGTCTCTGTCATTAGATCTAAACCACATCACAGTCCCCACTGCCCCTAACCGGTTAGATGAGCCTTTTCCCACTGAGATAATAGAACCTGAACAGGATATGAATCCAACTGACAGACATTCAGACAGGATGTATTGACCGTTTACAATTTTTTGCCACATTTGTTGATAACGCAGTCTGAAAATACTCTGGATACATTCACTAACATGATAAGAATATTCCTGGAGAATGTGGGGTAGGTGCAACACAAGGCAGATCAAGTAAGAGGACTAACTGGCGTCTCCAAGTGGCCACACACCTCTCCAAAGTGTGCACAGTTCCTAAGTCATTTCAATGCAACTATAAGGTGCTGTTTTAAGCTCTCCTAGCTGTGCCATTGAGGAACTAGTGCAAACACACTTGTAGATTTGTTTGTTTGGAACGCAACCCTGCATCACCGCCATCACACAATTACTGTTGTTTACGCGATCCAAAAACGGCCCATAAAAAATTGTAATCTGGGTCAGTTGGGCATAATTTAAAAGCTTGTTCTATTGCCAACATGCCTAGCTAAGTTATAAAATACGATATTACAGTGTTAGGCTTCACAAGGCAATTCAGAGAAACACACACACATCCTCTGGACTGCTGCTGGGACATGTCATCATCTTCCATCCCAGAATAATCCTGCCGCCCACCGAGCCCCGTCTCTGTATAGAGGGTTTTTACCACTTCTCCCGCTTTTCCTCTCTGTTTTTAACCGGAAGAGTTTGTTTGCTTCTGTTGTCAGCTATACATAGTAGCTCATTCTGAAATGTGTTCTCATTCCAAATGCATTGTCTGTATATTTTGAGTGTGTGATCTGCAGGGAAATGCTCTGTTTGAGGTTCCAGTGTTAGGCTGTCATTTAGGAGAACGTGCCCTGGCTGGTTGAACACTGTGTGTGTGGTGTGTGCGTGCGTGCTCTGTATGTCTGAGAGGGTTATGCTATACACCTGGGGCAGGTGTCAACTGATGTAATAGAAATATAACAATAAGGTCATATAGCAGATGCTTTCATATAAAGCCACTTAAAGTTGACATATGGGAATGAAAGCCACAACTCTGATCCATCCTCCTACCAAACTATGTGCTCCACCTGTGAGTCATCATATGCCATAGAACCACTGATGTGATACTCATCTCTTCTCTCTTCTTCCTCCTCTCCTCCTGCAGTCATCCCCGACTCCCTCGCTGTCACTGCGCCGCCACAGACCCTCTCCCAGGTGGAGGGTGACACGCTCCAGCTCACCTGTGAGGTTTCCCGGGCGACAGAGCAGCACACACACCTGTCTGTGGGTTGGTACCTGCGTTCCCCTGAGGACGCTACCATGTCGCCCCAGGAGATCCTCACTCTGTCCCGAGACTTTGTCCTCCGGGCCGGTGCGCCTTACAAACAGAGGATGACTGCAGGAGACCTGAGACTGGATAAGACCAGCCCTACGTCCTACAGGCTGACCATCCACCGGCTGCAGCCTGCTGACCAGGGCCTGCTCTACTGCCAGGCTGCAGAGTGGATCCAGGACCCCGACCGCAGCTGGTTCACCATGACCCGCAAGCAGGCTGATAAGACCCAGCTACGGATACAGCCCATTGGTGAGTAGGGGGAGATGGGAGTGTGGAGGTGTGACACACACACAGACTCTTTTTGAGTGAAGATCACTATCTCCCACTAAGCAAAGGAACAACATTAGCACATTTAGACCTAATTGTCTTGCTCATAAGCGTGTGAGTCTCAAGTTTGGGGAAGCACATTTTCACCGTCAAAAATATAAAGCATTGATGCATCATCACATTTGCAGACTTATGTAAGACAGATGACTATTCCTAATGTCATTAGTAAATTGGATAGTCATAATTTAGGTTAATATAACTCAATCACTATTTGCAAAAAATACTTTTCAATGCAGCGCGTGGTAGAGTATTGGCCTTGACTAGGCTTTATCAAATATGTTTCTTCTCTTTTCTTTGCACAGGAAAAATATGGCCTTTTTTAAAAACAGTTCATGCAATTCTTCTACACTTTATATGACTGGAGAGATTAGCAGAATTGTTTTTAAGTGATGAAGATTGTGGCCAAAGCAATTTAGCTAAGGCCAGTTTAGTTGCCTCACTTCAGCCACAATGTTGACCCCTTTGTCTGTGGTGATACAGGACACTTTATTTTTGTCAAAGGCCCAGTCAAGCAATCCCGAACGCAGGGCTTCGGCCAGGTATTTATCAGTGTCCCATTTGTCAGTGTCCCGTTTATCAGTGTCCCTTTTGTGGTGCTGGAAGTCTTAGTAGATCTCTTATAGTTTTTGCGCATATTATGCAAGCAGACTGGTCCAAGTTATCTGGTTCTCCATTGTCGTTAGGTTTGAAATCGAAAATTGCCTCAATAAGTGATGCTACGTTTTCTTTTGATGCTATGAGAGCCATCTTCTTCACCTCACTACTCCAATCTACAGTAACATCGAAAAAGGTCAGTGGAGTGGAAGAATGTGCAAAGTAGAAATAGAAATAATGGGGTGCAAAGGAGGAAAACAAACAAACAAACACAGTAAGGGAAGAGGTAGTTGTTTGGGCTAAATTATAGATGGGCTATGTAGAGGTGCAGTAATCTGTGAGCTGCTCTGACAGCTGGCATCCAAAGCCAGTGAGGGAGATAAGTGTTTCCAGCTTCAGAGATTTTTGTAGTTCGTTCCAGTCATTGGCAGCAGAGAACTGGAAGGAGAGGCGGCCAAAGGAGGATTTAGCCTTGGGGGTTACCAGAGAGATATACCTGCTGGAGTGCATGCTACAGGTGAGTGCTGCTATGGTGAACAGCGAGCTGAGATAAGGGGGGACTTTACCTAGCAGGGTCTTGTAGATGACCTGGAGCCAGTGGGTTTGGCGAAGAGTATGAAGCGAGGGCCAGCCAACGAGAGCGTACTACAGGTCGCAGTGGTGGGTAGTATATGGGGCTTTGGTGACAAAACGGGTGGCACTGTGATAGACTGCATCCAATTTATTGAGTAGGGTATTGAAAGCGATTTTGTAGATGACTTTGCCGAAGTCGAGGATCGGTAGGATGGTCAGTTTTACGAGGGTATGTTTGGCAGCATGAGTGAAGGATGCTTTGTTTTGAAATAGGAAGCCAATTCTGGATTTAACTTTGGATTAGAGATGTTTGATGTGAGTCTGGAAGGAGAGTTTACAGTCTAACCAGACACCTAGGTATTTGTAGTTGTCCATATATTCTAAGTCAGAACCGTCCAGATTAGTGATGCTGGACGGGCGGGCAGGTGCAGGCAGTGATCGGTTGAAAAGCATGCATTTAGTTTTACTTGTATTTAAGAGCAGTTGGAGGCCACGGAAGGAGAGCTGTATGGCATTGAAGCTCATCTGGAAGGTTGTTAACACAGTGTCCAAAGAAGGGCCAGAAGTATACAGAATGGTGTCGTCTGCGTAGAGGTGGATCAGAGACTCACCAGCAGCAAGAGCGACATCATTGAAGAATACAGAGAAGAGAGTCGGCCCAACAATTGAAGCTTGTGGCACCCACATAGAGACTGCCAGAGGCCCGGACAACAGGCCCTCCGATTTGACACACTGAACTCTATCAGAGAAGTAGTTGGTGAACCAGGCGAGGCAATTATTTGAGAAACCAAGGCTATTGAGTCTGCCGATGAGGATGTGGTGATTGACAGAGTCGAAAGCCTTGGCCAAGTCGATGAATACGGCTGCACAGTAATGTCTCTTATTGATGGCGGTTATGATGTCGTTTAGGACCTTGAGCATGGCTGAGGTGCATGCATGACCAGCTCTGACACCAGATTGCATAGCAGAGAAGGTACGGTGGGATTTAAAATGGTCGGTAATCTGTTTGTTAACTTGGCTTTCGAAAACCTTAGAAAGACAGGGTAGGATAGATTTAGGTCTGTAGCAGTTTGGTTCTAGAGTGTCACCCGCTTTGAAGAGGGGGATGACCGCGGCAGCTTTCCAATCTTTCGGAATCTCAGACGACACGAAAGAGAGGTTGAACAGGCTAGTAATAGGGGATGCAACAATTTCGGCAGATAGTTTTAGAAAGAAAGGGTCCAGATTGTCTAGCCCGGCTGATTTGTAGGGGTCCAGAATTTGCAGCTGTTTCAGAACATCAGCTGACTGGACTTGGGAGAAGGAGAAATGGGGAAGGCTTGGTTGAGTTGCTGTGGGGGGTGCAGTGCTGTTGACCGGGGTAGGGGTAGCCAGATGGAAAGCATGGCCAGCCGTAGAAAAATGCTTATTGAAATTCTCAATTATAGTGGATGTATCGGTGGTGACAGAGTGTTCTTATTGTCCATGGACTTTACAGTGTCCCAGAACTTTTTTGAATTTGTGTTGCAGGAAGCAAATTTCTGCTTGAAAAAGCTAGCCTTGGCTTTTCTAACTGCCTGTGTATATTGGTTTTTAACTTCCCTGAAAAGTTGCATATCACGGGGGATGTTTAATGCTAATGCAGAATGCCATAGGGTGTTTTTGTGTTGGTTAAGGGCAGTCAGGTCTGGAGAGAACCAAGGGCTATATCTGTTCCTGGTTCTAAATTTCTTGAATGGGGCATGTTTATTTAAGATGGTGAGGAAGGCATTTAAAAAATATATTCCATCAGTAGAGGATGCCTGGTTGAGGTCAATATCCTTCCAGGATACACGGGCCAGGTCGATTAGACAGGCCTGCTCGCTGAAGTGTTTCAGGGAGCGTTTGACAGTGATGAGTGGAGGTCGTTTGACCGCTGACCCATTGCAGATGCAGACAATGAGGCAGTGATCGCTGAGATCTTGGTTGAAAACAGCAGAGGTGTATTTAGAGGGCAAGTTGGTTAGGATGATATCTATGAGGGTGCCCGTGTTTACGGCTTTGGGGTGGTACCTGGTAGGTTCCTTGATAATTTGTGTGAGATTGAGGGCATCAAGCTTAGATTGTAAGATGGCTGGGGTGTTAAGCATGTCCCAGTTTAGGGCACCAAGCAGCACAAGCTCTGAAGAGAAATGGGGGGCAATCAGTTCACATATGGTATCCAGAGCACAGCTGGGGGCAGAGGGTGGTCTATAGCAGGCGGCAACGGTGAGAGACTTGTTTTTAGAGCGGTGGATTTTTAAAAGTAGAAGTTCAAATTGTTTGGTTACAGACCTGGATAGTAGGACAGAACTCTGCAGGCTATCTCTGCAGTAGATTGCAACACCGCCCCCTTTGGTCGTTCTATCTTGTCAGAAAATGTTGTAGTTAGGGATGAAGATTTCAGAGTTTTTGGTGTTCTTCCTACGCCAGGATTCAGACACAGCTTGGACAGCCGGGTTGGCAGAGTGTGCTAAAGCAGTGAATAAAACAAACTTAGGGAGGAGGCTTCTAATGTTAACATGCATAAAACCAAGGCTATTACAGTAACAGAAGTCATCAAAAGAGAGCGCCTGGGAAATAGGAGTGGAGCTAGGCACTGCAGGGCCTGGATTCACCTCTACATCACCAGAGGAACGGAGGAGTAGGATAAGGGTACGGCTAAAAGCTATGAGAATTGTTCGTCTAGGACGTCTGGAACAGAGAGTAAAAGGAGCAGGTTTCTGGGGGCGATAAAATAGCTTCAAGGTATAATGTACAGACAAAGGTATGGTAGGATGTGAATACAGTGGAGGTAAACCTAGGCATTGAGTGATGATGAGAGAGATATTGTCTCTAGAAACATCATTGAAACCAGGTGATGTCATCGGATGTGTGGGTGGTAGAACTGAAAGGTTGGATAAGGTATAATGAGCAGGGCTAGAGGCTCTATAGTGAAATAAGCCAATAAACACTAACCAGAACAGCAATGGACAAGGCATATTGACATTAAGGAGAGGCCTGCTTAGCCGAAGTGATCATAAGGGTCCACTGAGTAGTGAGGTTGGTTGGGGTCACGCCGATTCAGACAGCTACCCGGGCCATCGGTAGCAAGCTGGCAGAGGATGGAGGTGTGTTTTTAGCCACCTCGTGCATTTCCATCTGTAGATTAGTGTGGTTCCGTGTGGTATTCAACCACTGGGTGAAAAGACAAAGACATGTTTACACAAGCACATATATTTATACCCTCCTACTAGGAGGAGTCACCTCCTTGCACATCTAGATAGCCAACATGTCTGTTGCTAGTCAGGAACTTCATTGGTTCCTCTCACTCACTGGTGTAGTCATGGCCCCGCCTCCTGCTAGAAACTTTGTGGGCATGCAAGTATAAATGTGTGACAAGACTGTTCCCCCTCACTTCATCTGACCTGACCTCAGGCCAAATTCCTAACTCCTCCCTAATCCACGACTGTCCAACCTTATCAGTGGCTGAAACCAGACTGTTGCTCTTTGCCTCCTTCCATAGGATCCACTGATTAACTTTCCATACACCTAGTCCTTATCCCCCCTCCATTGACCCCAATATATACATTCATTTTACATGTAAAGTAATCAATAAGTTCTGGTATGGTAACATGAATAAGTGTATTTCAAGCTAGAATCCAACACCATTCACCGCCACCCTGTAGGCTATAGGATTTATAGGTACCCCTGGTCCCCACTTTTCACCCCACAACCTCCCCACTTGACCTTCAGACTCTCTCCTATTCACGCATATTGTGGATTTGCTGATTTCGCATCAACAGATAGTTGGAAAGAGGAGGAGATGTATACAGTTTAATAGACAGACTAAATTCTCAAAACAATACCATATAATCAATAGTTAACACTCCCGCTGTGGGTAAAGTATTTCTATAATAAAATAAAGTTGTTCAAACATTTTTTAAAGAAATTCTATTTTCATGATGGTCTTCATCCAAAACCGTCAATGTCACGGTTATCCAATTACTGTCACAGCCCTAGGGAGATGTGTGGAGATAGCTTCTTGTTATAATGATCTGATAATAAGCTGTCGACCTCTCCAACCCAGCAGACCGGGAACAAGAGCAGAGTCTTAGCTACACACACACACTGAAACACACAACATGAAATACAGGGCCCCTGTACGCTACAGAACAATGGTGTCTTTCTACAGTTCCAGGAACACTATTCCAGCAGATCTATATGATGACTGATTATTAGCAGAATGACGGTAGAATTATTAATAGATTCTTAAGCATTTGCAACAATGGAAACATTTTTGTTTTCCTCCTGTGAGCAGTGAACGCTCTGAACCTCCGGTGGTTGATGCCGCCTCAAATGGTGATCAGAGGATGTTGGATATGAAGGCTCTCTGTGTCTCAGAAGAGTGTTAAGTCAGCCAGGAGAGGCACAAAGAGCTCTGCCTCTTACACCCCCCTCTTCTCTCTCTCTTTTCTCTCTCTCTCTCCTATAATCCATAATGGATGATAGTGTTGTAACGTGACAAAAGGTGTAGATCAAGGCGTGTGCGTGTGTACACCTGCGTGTGTGTGTGCATGTGTGTCTCCTTCATTAAGCTGTGTGTATTGAAGAGAGAGAGAAAGAGGATCCAGAGACAGCCCCATCACTGGCTAATCACCCACAAACAAAGAGGAGAGGCCAGACATGGACAGAATCCTAATTTTTATTTATTTATTTTATTTCACCTTTATTTAACAAGGTAGGCCAGTTGACATTGTCATTTACAACTGCGACCTGGCCAAGATAAAGCAGTGCGAGAAAGACAGCAACACAGAGTTACACATTGTTTTATATTTTACCTTTATTTAACAAGGCAAGTCAGTTAAAAACAAATTCTTATTTTCAATGACAGCCTAGGAACAGTGGGTTAACTGCCTTGTTCAAGGCAGAAAAACAGATTTTTACCTTGTCAGCTCTGGGATTCAATCTTGCAACCTTTCGGTTACTAGTCCAACACTCTAACCACTAGGCTACCTGCCGCCCCGATAATGGGATAAACAAACGTACAGTCAATAACACAATAGAAAAAGTATATGTACAGTGTGTGCAAATGTAGTAAGATTAGAGAGGTAAGGCAATAAATAGGCCACAGAGGCAAAATAATTACAATTTAGCATTAACACTGGAGTGATAGATGTGCAGATGATGATGTGCAGGTTGAGATACTGGGGTGCAAAAGAGAAAGAAGATAAATAACAATATGGGGATGAGGTAGTTGGGTGTGTTATTTACAGATTGGATGTGTACAGGTACAGTGACCGGTAAGCTGCTCTGACAGTTGATGCTTACAATTAGAGAGGGAGATATAAGTCTCCAGCTTCAGTGATTTTTGCAATTAGGTTCCAGTCATTGGCAACAGAGAACTGGAAGGCAAGGTGGCCAAAGTAAGTGTTGGCTTTGGGGATGACCAGTGAAATATACCTGCTGGAGCGCATGCTACGGGTGGATGTTGCTATGGTGACCAGTGAGCTGAGATAAGGCGTAGCTTTACCGAGCAAAGATTTATAGATGACCTGGAGCCAGTGGGTTTGGCGACGAATATGTAGCGAGGGCCAGCCAACGAGAGCATACAGGTCACAATGGTGGGTAGTATATGGGGCTTTGGTGACGAAACAGATAGACTACATCCAGTTTGCTGAGTACAGTGTTGGAGGCTATTTTGTAGCTGACATCACCGAAGTCAAGGATCGGTAGGATAGTCAGTTTTAGGTATGTTTGGCAGCATGAGTGATGGAGGCTTTGTTACGAAATAGGAAGCCGATTCTAGATTTAATTTTGGATTGGAGATGCTTAATGTGAGTCTAACCAGACACCTAGTTGTCCACATATTCTAAGTCAGAACCGTCCAGAGTAATGGTGCTGGTCGGACGGGTGCAGGCAGCAATCGGTTGAAGAGCATGCATTTAGTTTTACTAGCATTTAAAAGCAGTTGGAGGCCACGGAAGGAGTGTTGTATGGCATTGAAGCTCGTTTGGAGGTTTGTTAACACATTGACCAATGAAGTGCCGGATGTATACAGAATGGTGTCGAGAAGACAGAGAAGAGAGTCAACCCGCAAATTGAAGCCTGTGGCACCCCCATAGAGACTGCCAGATGTCCAGCCACAGGCCCTCTGATTTTAAACACTGATCTCGATCTGAGAAGTAGTTGGTGAACCAGGTGAGACAGTCATTTGAGAAACCAAGGCTATTGAGTCTGCTGATAAGAATGCGGTGATTGACAGAGTCAAAAGCCTTGGCCAGTTCGATGAAGACGGCTGCACAGTACTGTTTTTTATCGATGGCGGTTATGATATCGTTTAGGACCTTGAGCATGGCTGAGGTGCACCCATGACCAGCTCGGAAACCAGATTGCATAGTGGAGAAGGTACGGTAGGATTCGAAATGGTCGGTGATCTGTTTGTTAACTTGGCTTTTGAAATTTTCTAAAGGCAGGGCAGTATAGATATGTCTATAACAGTTTGGGTCTAGAGTGTCTCCCCCTTTGAAGAGGGGGATGGCAGCTTTCCGATCTTTGGGGATCTCAGATGATATGAAAGAGAGGTTGAACAGGCTAGTAATAGGGGTTGCAACAATTTCAGCGGATAATTTTAGAAAGTGAGGGTCCAGATTGTCTAGCCCAGCTGATTTGTAGGGATCCAGATTTTGAAGCTCTTTCAGAACATCAGATGTCTGGCTTTGGGTGATGGAGAAGCAGGGGGGGGGGGGGCTTGGGCAAGTTGCTGCTTGGGGTGCTGAAATGTTGGCCGGGTAGGGGTAGCCAGGTGGAAAGCATGGCCAGCCGTAGAAAAATTCTTATTGAAATTATCGATTATCATAGATTTATCGGAGGTGACAGTGTTTCCTAGTCTCAGTGCAGTGGGTAGCTGCAAAGAGGTGCTCTTATTCTCTATGGATTTTACAGTGTCCCAGAACTTTTTGGAGTTTATCCTACAGGATGCACATTTTTGTTTGAAATGCTAGCCTTAGCTTTCCTAACTGAATGTGTATATTGGTTCCTGACTTCCCTGAAAAGTTGCATATCGCAGGGTCTATTCGATGCTAATGCAGAACGCCACAGGATATTTTTGTGCTGGTCAAGGGCAGTCAAGTCTGGGGTGAACCAAGGGCTTTATCTGTTCTTAGTTCTAAATCTTTTTGAATGGAGCATGCTTATTTAAGATGGTGAAGAAAGCTCTTTTAAAGAGCATCCAGGCATCCTTTACTGACGGAATGAGGTCAATACCCTTCCAGGATACCCGGGCCAGGTTGATTAGAAAGGCCTGCTCGCTGAAGTGTTTTAGTGAGCATTTGACAGTGATGAGGGGTGGTTGTTTGACCGTGGACCCATTACGGACGCAGGCATTGAGGCAGTGATCGCTGAGATCCGGGTTGAAGACAGCAGAAGTGTATTTAGAGGACAAGTTGGTCAGGATGATATCTAAGAGGGTGCCCATGGTTACGGCTTTAGGGTTGTACCTGGTAGGTTCCTTGATAATTTGTGTGAGATTGAGGGCATCTAGCTTAGATTGTAGGACTGCCAGGGTGTTAAGCATATCCCAGTTTTGGTCTCCTAACATTTTGAACTCTGAAGATAGGGGACAATCATTTCACATATGGTGTCCAGGGCACAACTGTGGTCTGAGGGGGGTCTATAACAAGCTGCAACGGTGAGAGACTTGTTTCTGGAAAAGTGGATTTTTAAAAGAAGAAGCTCAAATTGTTTGGGCACAGACCTGGATAGTATGACAGAACACAACTCCGCCCCCTTTGGCAGTTCTATTTTGTCGGAAAATGTTGAAATTGGGGATGAAAATTTCAGGATTTTTGGTGGTCTTCCTAAGCCAGGATTCAGACACAGCTAGGACATCAGCGTTGGCGGAGTGTGCTAAAAGCAGTGACTAAAACAAACTTAGGGAGGAGGCTTCTGATGTTAACATGCATGAAACCAAGGTTTTTACGGTTACAGAAGTCAACAAATGAGAGCGCCTCGGTAATGGTAGTGGTGCTGGGGGCTGTAGGGCCTGGGTTAATCTCTACATCACCAGAGGAACAGAGCAGGAGGAGGATAAGGGTACGGCTAAAGGCTATAAGAACTGGTCATCTAGTGCGTTTGGAACAGAGAGTAAAAGGAGCAAATTTCTGGGCGTGGAAAAAATAGATTCAAGGCATAATGTACAGACAAGGGTATGGTAGGATGTGAGTACAGTGGAGGTAAACCTAGGCATTGAGTGACAGTGAGAGAGGTTTTGTCTCTGGAGGCACCAGTTAAGCCAGGTGAGGTTACCACATTTGTAAGGCGTATTGGGCAGGGCTATGGGCTCTACAGTGAAATAAGACTAATCACTAACCAAAACAGCAATAGACGAGGCGTATTGACATTAGGGAGAGGCATGTGAAGCCGAGTGTTCATAGGGTCCATTGTGTAGCAAGAGATGAGTCAAGGAGCCGATTCAGTAGTTGCTACTACGTTAGGCGAGCTGGAGACACGGCGATTCTGACAGCTAGTGGGCCGGGGCTAGCAGATTGGCCTCCGGTGGCATCGCAACGGAAGAGCCTGTTGAAACCACCTCGGACGAATACGTCGGCAGACCAGTCGTGATGGATCGGCGGGGCTCCATGACGGCAGTAAAGGGTCCAGGCCAATTGGCAAAAGAGGTATTGTAGACCAAGAATTGGCTGGTGGACCTCTTCCGCTAGCCAGGAGATGGGCCTAGCTCGAGGCTAGCTCAAGGCTAATTGGTGCTTGCTTCGGGACAGAGACGTTAGCCAGGAGTAGCCACTAGGATTGCAGCTAGCTACCTGCGATGATCCGGTGTAAAGGTTCAAACTTGCGGTAGGAATCCAGAGATGTGATAGAGAAAAAGCAGTCCAATATGCTCTGGGTTGTAATCGCGCTGTGCAGACTGGCAAGTATTGACCGAGCTGAGGCTTGCTGGTGTCCGAGTTAACGGTGAAGTGGCTAACTGACTACTAGCTAGTAGCTAGTTAGCTGGCTAGCCTCTGATGGGGGTTCCGGTTGTAAAGTTCTTAAGTGTAAAAATAGAAGATCCGTACCACATTGGGTGAGGCGGGTTGCAGGAGAGTATATTCAGTCCGTAGATGGAAAGTGAGATTAAAATATATATTACATTTATACGGAAAAAACAATATTTACACGGGACAGGACGGGGCAAGTCAAAACACATGTCCGACTGCTTCACCATCTTGGAACAAAGGACCTCTCCTTCTCTTTCCATCTCTCTCTATCTCATTCCTCTTTACACATCCCTCATGTTATCTTTCTCTCTCTAAAACGTCAAATTTTTTGCTTTCGCTCCATCTCTGCCCCTTTCTCCTTGTCTCTTTTCCCACCTCTCTCACTTCCGAACTCCTGCATTTAAGACATATCTCTATCTATCTTGTTTTCCTTTCTCTCTACATCTCATTGTCTATTTTCTCTCACTTTCTTTACATGTTTAATTTGTTGCAAACATTGACGGGTACGTCTCCACTTTTACCTTCTCTCTTCCTCCATGTCTCTCACCCGTCAACATTGCCCTGACACAGTTCAGGTTGTATTTTTTAGGACCAATCATAGCAAAACATTTCAAACAGTTGTACCAAGGAAAACGTAAACGAGTATTTCTAATTGGAAGAATATAGTACCTCCCCATTTTGACCTGATTGCTTCAGTTTCGTGCCTAGTGAATACGACCTGGCTGTGTTTGTTGTTGAAATCTAAGTTGAGGCAGTGTCCTTATAAAGCAGGGCACAGCTCCTTGAGTTTACAGTCAGCCCATCTCTGATTTCACAATGCAATATACTGCCGCTTCATTGGTCAGCGAGGGCCAGATTGCCACTGGCCTTTTTTTGGCATCTGCTTTCCACTCTATTAGGGATGAGCTGTGTGTGTGTGTGTGTGTGTGTGTGTGTGTGTGTGTGTGTGTGTGTGTGTGTGTGTGTGTGTGTGTGTGTGTGTGTGTGTGTGTGTGTGTGTGTGTGTGTGTGTGTGTGTTTGGGAGGTGATGCAATGTGTGTGTGAATTGTGTGTAAGTATGCGTGGATCTGTCCAGTTAGTGCCAGACTGTTAGCTGTTAGGCTCAGTGTTATTTACAGACAAGCGGCCAGCATGAAAGCTCACTGTTTGTGCGTGTAAACAGTCCCCCCATCCACCCCAAAGCCATAAGGCTGCTACATAGTTAACCAAATAGCTTGTTTTTGGACTCTTCACATACGCTGCTGCTACTGTATATTATCTGTCACTTTATTCCTAGTTAAATGTACATATCTAAATGCACATCGACCTGGTACTGGTACCCCGTGTATTAAGCCAAGTTATCATGACTCATTGTGTATTTATTATTACTTTTATTATTACGTGTTTTACTTTCCTATTCTAGCACTATTTCTGTTTCTCTGCATTGTTGGGAAGGGCCCGTCAGTAACCATTACACCTGAAGCATGTGACATTACACCCCCTCCCCTATTCCCATAACACTTCCCCACATAACTAATCATACCCAGGCAAATAGCAGTCTTTGAACTTTGCCTCATGACTGTGTTTTCTCAGGAAGTCTGCTTAAAGTCTTTATTACAGCTGGAGGCTAGCACCTCTCTGAGTGAGCCAGGCAAAGAGGAGCGGAGCGGGAGAGATGCACAGAGCTCACCGCCGCTCGTCGTGTGGAAATGAGTACTGTAAATAAAACGCCAGCGTCGCCGTATGCGGAGTGCATCTGTAATTGGGAGCCCAGTCAGAGGTGTAGGCAGTGAAGGCTGTGCTAACAATGTTTGCCGTCTTCTCTCTCTTCTCTCTCAAACAGCACAGGAAGAGCGAGGGAGGGGAGAGGCAATGCTTTTTTCGTCTGCTGGAGAGAATCTTAATTGGCTGTGTTTTTGTCTTGGAGGTGAAACCAAGGGGAGAGGAGGAGGCTGGAGGAGCTGTGCTTTACTGTGGGCATAGCTGACTAGTTGTGTTACTCCCCCTTTCTCTCTTCTTGCCTCTCTCTCTCTCTCTATTCCTCCAATGTGAGGCAACCTACATTAAAGAACAGGATGTGGTGGTGTAATGCTATGAATGTTATATGCTCTTATTTAAAGCAGGTCTCTAGCCCAAGCAGCTAGTCAAGCCCTCATGCGTTATATGAGGATAAGGGAACAGCCTAAATCAGTTGATGAATGTCTGTCTGTTTGTCTGTCTGTTTGTCTGTTTGTCTGTCTGTCTGTCTGTCTGTCTGTCTGTCTGTCTGTCTGTCTGTCTGTGAGTGAGTGAGACTGGCAGAGCTTAAACTATACTGATGCCAAATGTTTTTTTTTTTTTTAGATTAGATTCAACTTTGTCATTGAACAAGTACAGTACAATGAAATGCAGTTAGCATCTGACCAGAAGTGCAAATAAAAGAGAAACAATTATGTACAATGTATGTATAAATTTGCAATGAAGGCAAATGGCAAGTCTAAATGTGCAATGAAGGTAAATTGAAAGTGCAAGGAGGCATGCAACTGAAATACAGGGATAGCAGCAATGAGGTTACCGAGGTTAACATACAACTGAATAATGTCCTTAATCAGACTTTGCAAAAAAATATCATAGTCAAATAGTACAGCGAAAGAGTGCAGTGCAACAAGGTCCCTGAGAGGGAGTACTAGTGGTAGGATATGGCTAGTTTTTTTATTTTATCTTTATTTAATTAGGCAAGTCAGTTAAGAACACATTCATGTTTTCAGTAACAGGCTAGGAACAGTGGGGTAACTTCCTTGTTCAGGGGCAGAATGACAGATTTTTACCTTGTCAGCTCAGGGATTTGATCTTGCAACCTTTCGGTGACAGGTCCAACGCTCTAACCACTAGGATACCTTCCACCCCAGTGCCATGTCACAGAGTTCAGCAGGGTTACAGTAGCTGGAAAGAAGCTGTTCTTGAGCCTGCTAGTGTGGGAATGCAAACAGTTTGCCGCGCGCCCTACGCAGACACAGCTTGTGCTGGAGGTCTATGATGGCAGGGAGCTGGGCACCAGTGATGTGCTGGGCAGCTTTTAGTCTTCCTGTAATCCTTTCTTGGTTTTCTTTGCATTGAGGACCAGGTTGCCACCCCGCTTCCCTCGCCTTTGTTTACGATCTTGACGCCGTCTCCGGGCACTTCCTCTCGGCGATGTTTCAGTCTCCCTGGGCGTTTTCGCGATCTCCAGTGGAAGTTGTAAAATCGCAAAATCTGGGCACACACCGAGCCTTGCGTTGTACACGAGCCGCCATGATCTGGGGGTGGGGATCTGGGGGTTAGTAGGGATGACAATTTTCTCCTATCCCTTCGCCCCTTCCTTCCCCCACTCGCTTCTAACCTGCCTCCCTCCCTCCCCCATATTGGGACTTCAGCATCCATTAACATTCTCTTTTGATTAGGGACTGAAGTATAAAGATGTGTTGACACATTGACATGTGCTCTCTGGAGACAGGAGGAGCTCAACTCTGCTTAAACTGCTTTGCAACTCATTTTATCTCTCTCTCTTTTATCCCCCTCTCCCACCCCCAGATCGGGACTTCTCTATCCAGGTGAGCACGGAGCGTCGGTCCTTCACAGCGGGCGAGCCGCTGGAGCTGCGCTGCACCATCGATGCCCAGAGCGTGCCCGAGCGCTTCTTCTCGGTGTCGTGGGTGTTCAGCAGCTCGCCGGTGGCCGTGATAGGGCCCAGCGCTGTGCCCGTCCTGGGACTCGACTACGTGGCGCGCGAGGCCGCTGGTCACATGACTGTGCGCAAGGAGAGCCCCACTGTGCACTTGCTTAAGCTGCAGCACCTCCGACCAGAGGATGCTGGGAAATACATCTGTAGGGTCACGGAGAGGGAGAAGACACCCACCGGGGACTTTATAGACCGGAGCAAGAGGTCACGCAACGTCCAGATCACCGTCCAGCCCATCAGTGAGTATCAACACGGCACCCTATTGGCCCCTGGGTTAGTAACCAGGCCTCCCAGTAACCACTTGGTCAGTTAAACCAGAGATTTTCAAACCTGGGTCCACTGAGGTTCTGCAGGGGGGGGTCATATGTGGAAAATGCTAACTAACATTAGCCCAGTGATTGTGGAAGTAGATAAATGGCTTCATTGTGAAATTCTCGGAAATTGCAGTCATAGGAGGAAATTGCAGTCATTGGAGCTAATTATAGTTTTTTTACTGTATAAAGTGGTAATTTCCGGGATGTAAAAACAATGTGTCAACTTAAACTACCAAAACCAGAGAGAAAGCATGCAGAAAAGAAATTGAACTATATATATATATATATATATATATATATAGGGAGAATCGAAAATGTTCTCTACGCCACCAAGATTCTTTGTAGCTAATAGAATATGTTAAGAGTTTACACTTCCTCTTCCAATGAACTGTGGGGAGGTCAAAATAATGAAACTGTCTACCAAATCTATTAATTTAATGTTGATTACTTCTCCTTGCCATTATCATTCACCTGATGATAAGACAAGATGTGACCTTTTTTATTTTTTGATAACATATGATGAGTGTCCCTGGGTTGCCGGTTTGCCTGGGCATGAGGTCCCAGCATCTAATTGTCCCTTTGATAATAGTATTCCTTTTTAATGATATGCATGATGTATTCTCCCAGAGCCCCCTCTGTCTCTCGGTCAGATACCTTTCTTCCCAGAGAACAGCAGCGCCTGAGTCACTCTGAGAATAAAGGCATTCTTTATTCTACCATTATTTTCTGTGTCAGTGGATTGCTAAAGTTAGGTAATGCAGTATTAGGGTCCTTCACATTCCCTCAGCTCGGGGCTGCGAGCGAAAGCTGCTAGCTTGGATAATGGAGAAAGCTGGCGAGGAGGATGGAGGACGCTGAGCTAACAGGCGTGAAATGAGTGTGTGGAGAAGGAGAGAGGGAGAGAGAGAGAGAGAATGGGGCCTACCTCTCCAGGGCCCACTAATGGATCCCTGGGCTAAATTACTGTGTTCTGCTGGGTTCGAGGGACTCAGCTGGGCTTTCAGAGGGGTGGCCGCTAGGGACATGCTGGAGCACAAGCTAATACAACACCCACAAAAACTTGCAGGGCACAATGTTCTCTTCCTCTCTCTTTCTGTTTACTAGTGAAGTAACTCCCCTCTGGTCTTCAGCTCTATAACCCCTCTACAGCACCCTCCCTCCTCTCTATCCCTCCTCTCTATCCCTCCTCTCTATCCCTCACTCTTTCTTTCACTATAAGGGCTGGTCTTGAATCCTAAATCCAGCTGCTACCAGCATTAAAACACAATAACAACCCACCCCAACTCACCCTAAATAAATCAAATCAAATGTATTGGTCACATACACGTGTTTAGCAGATGTTATTGCAGGTGTAGCGAAATGTTTTTATTACCTTTTTTGTAATACGGTAATAACACAAAAACATTCTGGGCTAATAATGTAAGAAGTAACACATAAAAAAAACTGCAAAGTTGCCTAGGGGCTAGAAGCACGGCTCAACTATCTATCAGCGCCATTTTTAGGAGTAGTTCACTATTTTTAGGAGTAGTTCACTATTTTTAGGAGTAGTTCACTATTTTACATCTTGTAAGATGGTTGCTCACCCTGAAAGTAGTCTATGGAGCAGGAGAAAATAAAATGTAATCAAATCACATTTTATCGGTCACATACACATGTTTAAGGTGTTATTGCGGGTGTAGCGAAATGCTTCTATCGTTCAGTTTTCTTTAAACAGCCACTACAAACTTCAGCTAACTTTAGCCACCACAACCTAACAATCAATGGAAGTAATAGGGGCATGTGAGCATTTTTTTATGGCCAATTGACCTTTTAAGTAACATCAAACCAAATATGGAGTAGATTTGAATTGATTTCAGGTGATTTGGACATATTTTTTGTAAACACACATTCTTCCATCACTTCAATTTGTTGTTAGCTTGTGGTAGCTAAGGTTAGCTGAAGTTTGTAGTGGCTGAACCATGGATTACAGTTTTGTCTTGGCCCAAAGACTACTTTCAGGATGAGGGACCATCTAACATCAAGTTGTGAATAGTGAACTACTCCTTTAAGCAAGCACCCCCAACCTCATCCCACTCCCGCCCAAAACTGTCCCCAAACAAAGCCCCTCTGGCCTCGGCATGGCTCCAGTAATCCCCAAAATGCTGCCTAATGGGACCTTTTGTTTCCCTAACAGAGGTTTAATGTTCTATATAAGCATTTTATGGAGTTTTTACAGTGTAATAACCATGATTACAGCAGGGAGGGAGGTCAAAATGTACCGGGCTGCAGGCAGCGAGAAGAGAGGTATGGGGTCAAGGTGACTCCCCTATACAGACAACACCCCCGACGCACCTACCTCTAGTTACCACCACTTGCATCTGGGCCAATTAGACAGTGGCCTCTGTGTGGCCCTGATTGGGGGGATGGGTGATGGGGGAGTATGGGTTAGAGAGGGCTGAGAGCGGGAGGGCAGGCAGAGGGAACAGAGAGCTGTAAACAGTGCTGACAAATCAGTCCTGATGGATGAGTTTACCTTGCAGGGGAGAGGGGTCCTGAAGCGCTGCTATGAATTACAAACACACACAGAGAAAGAGAGAGAAAGAGAGAGAGAGATGGGGGGAGCGAGCGAGTGAGAGTGGGGCAGTAGACGGAAAGGAACGGAGATAGAGAGGGGATTAAAGAGGAGGGGGGGAGGAAAAACACACAGTGAAAAGATATAGGTGAAAAGAGAAGAATGAAGAAAGGGAGATGGGGGAGACAAGTTACAAGTGGGAGACATAAAAAGAGGAAAAAGATCTGAGATTTGAAGAGAGAAGGAGAAAAACAGGCAGGTTTGAAGAGGAGAGAAGCTGCCCTCTGCCTGCTTAACCATGTGTGATGTTCACGCACATCCACATTGACACTTAGAGCTGAGAGACGGAGAGAATGTATAATGTATTTAACACCGAAAAAAGCTGGGTTGAAATCAAAAGACGGAGGGAGGAAGAGAAACGGATGGAGGCATTCCTTTTGTTCATCGAAGTGTGAAAGGCTGCTTCATTCTGTATTCTCCCAAGAGCTTGTTAGGAGGGGTGGTTAGCTCTGAGAAAACCTCTGATGGCAGAGAGAACGAAATGGAGAGAACGAGGGAGAGAGAGAAAGAGGGAGAGGGAAAGAAGCCTTCCCTGTGTCTCTGGAGACTAAGCCCATCACCCCGAGGGTTAAGGGGGTGTTTTGGCTGGGCAGCGCTCCACCAGGCTCTGCCGTGTGTGAAAGAACTTGATGTGATGCGAGAAGGAGTGAGGGGCTTTTTAAAGCACAGAGGACGGACGGCTGAACACTTTTATCCTTCTATCCTGCACTTTCTTCTGAGGCGGAATCCCTCAGACGCTGAGCCGTGTGATCTCAGGGCCGGCCCCGGGTGGACCGGGGGTAGATGCTGCATTACATTTGGTTTCAGAAGTGGGATCTGCTAACCCCCACGCATCAGTCCACTGGGGTCTGTGTGTGTCTGACATTCTCTCGCTCTCTGCTCAGGTGCCCCTAGGCTAAAGTAGAGGGATCATCTCCAGAGACACACATGCTGCTGTGTCATACATACAGTACCAGTCAAAAGTTTGGATACACCTACTCATAGTAACCAAAAAATTGTTAAACAAATCAAAATATATTTTTTATTCTTTAAAGTAGCCACCCTTTGCCTTGATGGCAGCTTTGCACACGCTTGGCATTCTCTCAACCAGCTTCACCTGGAATGCTTTTCCAACAGTCTTGAAGGAGTTCCCACATATGCTGAGCACTTGTTGGCTGCTTTTCCTTCACTCTGCGGTTCCACTCATCCCTAACCATCTCAGTTGGGTTGAGGCCAGGTCATCTGATGCAGCACTCCATCACTCTCCTTCTTGGTAAAATATCCCTTACACAGCCTGGATGTGTATTGGGTCATTGTCCTGTTGTAAAACAAATGATAGTCCCTCTAAGCACAAACCAGGTGGGATGGCGTTTTGCTGCAGAATGCTGTGGTAGCCATGCTGGTTAAGTGTGCCTTGAATTCTAAATAAATCACAGACAGTGTCACCAGCAAAGCACCCCACACCATCACACCTCCTCCATGCTTCAAGGTGGGAAACACACATGCGGAGATCATCTGTTCACCTGTTCTGCGCTCATAAAGACACAGCGGTTGGAACAAAAAATCTCAAACTTGGACTCATCAGACCAAAGGACACCAGTCTAATGTCCATTGCTCATGTTTCTTGGGCCAAGCAAGTCTCTTCTCATTATTGGTGTCCTTTAGTAGTCGTTTCTTTGTAGCAATTTGACCATGAAGACCTGATTCACGCAGTCTCCTCTGAACAGTTGATGTTGAGATGTGTCTGTTACTTGAACTCTGTGAAGCATTTATTTGGGCAGCAATTTCTGAGGCTGGTACCTTATCGTCTGCAGAAGAGGTAACTCTGGGTCTTGCTTTCCTGTGGCGGTCCTCATGAGAGCCAGTTTCATCGTAGCGATTGATGGTTTTTGCGACTGCACTTGAAGCAACTTTCAAAGTTGTTGAAATTTGACCTCCATGTCTTAAAGTAATGATAGACTGTCATTTCTCTTTGCTTATTTGACTTGTTCTTTGCTATAATATGGACTTCGTCTTTTACCAAATAGGGTTATCTTCTGTATACCACCTCTACCTTGTCACAACACAACGGATAGGCTCAAACGCTTAAGAAGGAAGGAAATTCCACGAATGAACAAGGCATACATGTTAATTGAAATGCATTCCAGGTGACTACCTCATGAAGCTGTTTGAGAGAATGCCAAGAGTGTGCAAAGCTGTCATCAAGGCAAAGGGTGGCTATTTGAAGAATCTCAAATATGAAATATATTTTGATGCTTTATTGGTTACTGCATGATTCCTTATGTGTTATTTCATAGTTTGGTGTCTTCACTATTATTATACAATGTAGAAAATAGTAAAAAAAAATAAAGAAAAACCCTTGAAAACTTTCGACTGGTACTGTATTTGCTGAACAAAAATATAAACGCAACATGCAATAATTTCAACAATTTTACTGAGTTACAGTTCATATAAGGATACAGTCAATTTAAATTAATTCATTAGGTCCAAATCTATGAATTTCACAATACTGTGCAGGGGCCCAGCCATGGGTGAGCCTGGGAAGGGCATAGGCCCACCCACTTGAGAGCCAATCACAATGAGATTTCCCCCACAAAAGGGCTTTATTACAGACAGAAATACTTCTCAGTTTCATCAGCTATCAGCTGGATGAATTTTCTTGGCGAAGGAGAAATGCTCACTAACAGGGATATAAACCAATTTGTGAAGAACATTTGAGAGAAATATGCTTTTTGTGCATATGGAACATTTCTGGGATCTTTTATTTCAGATCATGAAACATGTGACCAACACTTTACATGTTGCGGTCATAGTTTTGTTCAGTGTATATATGCGTTTTACTGTCACACACAGTGTCAAGAAAAAGTATGTGAACCCTGTGGAATTACCTGGATTTCTGCATAAATTGGTCATACAATTTGAAGACCTAAGATTAAGAAGATAAAGAATTGTTGACTTGACTTTCATAAAGCTGGAAAGGGTTACAAAAGTATCTCTAGAAGCCTTGATGTTCATCAGTCCACAGAAGTCCACAGTAAGACAAATTGTCTTTAAATGGAGAAAGCTCAGCACTGTTGCTACTCTCCCTAGGAGTGGCCGTCCTCTGCGCAAGAGCTCAGTGCAGAATGCTCAATGAGGTTAAGAAGAATCCTAGTGTCAGCTAAATCTCTGGAACATGCAAACATCTCTGTTGACGAGTCTACGATAGGTAAAACACTAAACAAGAATGGTGTTCATGGGAGGGCACCACAGAAGAAGACACTGCTGTCCAAAAAAAACATTGCTGCACGTCTGAAGTTGGCAAAAGTGCACCTGGATGTTCCACAGTGCTACTGGAAAAATATTCTGTGGACAGATGAAACTAAAACGTTGATGAACACACAACACTGTGTGGAAGAAAGAAAGGCACAGCACACCAACATCAAAACCTCATCCCAACTGTAAAGTATGGTGGAGGGAGCCGAATGTTAGGCTATCTGTCCGCCAATTGAAGCTCAACAGAAGTTAGGTGACGCAACAGGACAACAACCCAAAACACAGAATTAAATCAAAAACAGAATGGCTTCAACAGAAGAAAATATGCTTTCTGGAGTGGCCCAGTCAGATTCCCGACCTCAACCCAATTGAGATGCTATGGCATGACCTTGAGCAATTCACACCAGACATCCCAAGAATTTTGCTGAACTGAAACAGTTTTGTAAAGAGGAATATTCCAAAATTACTCCTGACCGTTGTGCAGGTCTAATCCGCAACTACAGAAAACATTTGGTTGAGGTTGTTGCTGCCGAAAGAGGGTCAACCAGTTATTAAATCCTAGGGTTCACATAGTTTTCCCACCCTGCACTGTGAATGTTTACACGGTGTGATAAATAAAGACATGGAAACGTATAATTGTTTGTGTGATATTAGTTTAAGCAGACTGTTTGTCTATTGTTTTGACTTAGATGAAGATCCGATCAAATTTTATGACCAATTTATGCAGAAACCCAAGTAATTCTATAGGGTTTACATACTTTTCTTGCCACTGTACACTGAAGTGTAGTTGTTTTACAAACTAGGGTTAAATGCCATGCTCATCGAGGCATCAACAGGGTATTCAAATGAGCAACCTTTTGGTTACTGGCACAATGTTCTAACCGCTGCGGACCCTGCCGGATTACCTGCCATACATACATACATACATACATACATACATACATACATACATACATACACACACACACACACACACACACACACACACACACACACACACACACATACATACATACGACAATGATCCAAAACACAAAATCAAGTCTACATGAAAATAGTTAAAAAGCAAAACATTTTTAGTTTTGGAATGCCCTAGTCTAAGTCCAGACCTAATCCCAATTGAGATGTTGTAGCTGATTTAAAATAGTTCAAAAGTGTGCAAAGTGCACACCAAAAGTCCTGCACAGCAACGCGAGACTAATCAACAACTACAGGAAGTGTTTGGTTGGAGTCATTGCAGCTAAAGTTATTGAGAGTAAGGGGGAAATTACTTTTTCCCACAGGATAATTGGGTGTTACATAACTTTGTTTATTAAATAAATGAAATAAGTATGTAATTTGTTATTTGTAACGTCAGGTTCCCTATATCTAATATTAGGTTTTGGTTGAAGATCTGATGACATTCAGTATAAAAAATATGCAAAAGTAGAGAAAATTTGTAAGGGGACAAATACTTTTTCACAGCACTGTACAGGCATAGTCAATATACTCTAGATGCCAATACCGGTACATACAATACTGCTCGTGTCTATGATTTATTTATTTATTTTTTTAAAAGCATGAGCTGGCGCACACCTCAAAAAGTTGGTAGAGGTGCAGACTAACGACGAGTAAACTGTATGCTATAAAAATAGAGTTGCTAGCTCCTATCAGGTATGAAGGTAAGACCCAGAGGCAGACCATGTCGAATAAACAATAGTTTAATATTCCAACAGGGCTAGGCAATAGACAGTTCAAGGAAGGCAGGGGTCAGTAAACCAGAGGTGGGGCATCCATACCGGGCGGCATGCAGAGGTCAGTAATCCAGAGGGGGGCAAAGGTATAGGTCGGCAAGCAGGCAGGTCAGGCAGGCAGGCTCGGAGTCAGGACAGGCAAGGGTCAAAACCAGGAGGGTGAGAAAAGAGAGACTGGAAGGAGGAGCTGAGACACAAAACGCTGGTTGACTTGAACAAACAAGACGAACTAGCAACAGACAAACAGAGAACACAGGAATAAATACACAGGGGATAACGGGGAAGATGGGCGACACCTGGAGGGGGGTGGAGACAATCACAAAGACAGGTGAAACAGATCAGAGTGTACAAGCTCCCAGTAATTTATTGGGTGAACCACCAGCAAGCTCCCAGTAATTTATTGGGTTAACCACCAGCAAGCTCCCAGTAATTAATTGGGTAAACCACCAGCAAGCTCCCAGTAATTAATTGGGTAAACCACCAGCAAGCTCCCACTATTTTATTGGGTAAACCACCAGCAAGCTCCCAGTAATTTATTGGGTAAACCACCAGCAAGCTCCCAGTAATTTATTGGGTTAACCACCAGTGTTTCAGCATCACTGTGCCCGTCTTCTATGAATTTTTCAAAATAAGAGGCCTGGGTCTATTATTTCATTTTTTTATTCAACATTTTGTTTCTGAGGTTTGGATCAATTTTGACTGATTTGTTTATTTTTTCTCTCTCACTTCCTATTCCTCCACTCTCCCCCTCCCTCTCTCATTCTCACTCCCTATTCCTCCACTCTCCTCCCTCCCTCTCCCTATTCCTCCACTCTCCTCCCTCCCTCTCCCTATTCCTCCACTCTCCCCCTCCCTCTCTCACTCCCTCTCCCTATTCCTCCACTCTCCTCCCTCTCTCTCTCCATTCCCTCCCTCCCTCCCTCCCTCCCTCCCTCCCTCCCTCCCTCCCTCTGAATTATCTCTCTCTCCCCCCACTCCTCTCTCCCTCCACCAGAGAGTAATGTCACAGTGTCTTTGTCCAGTAACTCGTCGGAGGTCCAGGAGGGGGACGTGGTCCAGCTGACCTGCTCCATCCACTCCACCGCGGGTCCTCTCTCTGTGGTCTGGCAGTGGAGTGAGAAGCAGGGCTCCACCCCTCCCCAGAACCTGGCCTCTGTAGACCGCGACGGGACTGTCCGACCAGGCCCTGGGTACCGTGAGCGTTCCAGCTACGGGGAGATCCGTGTGGAGAGGGTACAGGAGGACATTTATACCCTGTCCCTCTACAACGCCCTGCCTGGGGACGAAGGGCTGTTCTGGTGCACGGCCACAGAGTGGGTGGAGGCCGGGACAGAGTCCGAGCAGAGTTGGGAGAAGATAGGGGAGAAGTCAGCTACTAAGGCCATCACTGTTAAGACCGTGGGTGAGTGTGTAGCATGGCGCCGTGACTCAGGAAGATACAAACACATATACTCACACACACCATCACTGTCACAACATTATGCAAGGGACCCTCACACAGAGTACAGTATACACACACACACACACACACACACACACATCAAGGTAATTTTGTCATGACAAGTTGTAAGCTTTTGCAACAGGCTAACATACCCTCATACACACGAGCATAGCTGTGAAGAAAATTCTTTAGCTTTTCCCTGGAACGAGTACACACACACACGTCAGGCCATCAGTGTGTAGACAATTGGTAAGCGTGTGCAGAGGGATGTCAGGAACACACAGAGAACAGTTTATGCTGTAAGAGATTGTGATGACTAGCTCATTTAGGGTCTGGAAAACAAAGCACGCTTTATTCATGTAGGTATGAATATCCCCCCAAGGGGTATGTGCCACTACAACACATTCACACACACACACACACACACATACATACACACACCATGCTGATTTCAAATGTAGTTTTACTTTTTTATGATATTATGCTCAATGGACACCAAACACACAATCTTGACTTGAGACACACATTCCACTACTTGCATACACACAGATTAGCCAGAATTATTATAATGTAAATGCAGTTGTAAATGTGTTTAGCAGTGGGCAGGCTTTTCTCTGTCAGTGCTGAGTTAAGCTGAACATCCCTGGTACAGGCTGACTGAGCGCACTGGAGCGAAGCACTGACTGAGGCACTGGGGAGCCAAGGGCTCAGCACACACAGCAGAGGGATTAGTCCCTTTGGTGTCAGCTTTTTAACTGGTCATTTGTTGTGTTTTAGCAACTGATGAATTATGTAGACTATGTAGATCTTGGGGTTTGTTATCGTTCCGACACGTTTATTTTCATTTGTGTGTGTGTGTGCGTGTGCGCTCATGCCTGTTTGTGTGTACTAGGGATGGGCATTTTAAATAATTTCAGTATTCTTACAATATCATGATATCTGGATAGTCGAAATACATGTGTTTTTACAGAAAAACACATCTTTTTAAAAACTTCAATGGAGACTTGCTTTCGCAGCTCGAGCACTGGGGGAGATCCGTGTGGATCGTAATAAGAACTGGAAACTGTGTCCAAGATGTCTGACCATTGTTTTTAAGGTTATCTACTCACAGTCGCATATGCCGATTCATGGACCGTCTATATCCGGATTGCTTCCGGTTGATACAGACCAACATCACATGTGCTCGAGTGAGCAGTGACGACGTCATCCAAAAACATGGCTGATATTGGATATGAAAGTGTGAGTGATGGGAAAAATGGGGGGTAAAACAGCCTCATCGACAATAATTTGAATAATTCAATGGATGTTTTGTCCACAAAAGTGATGACTAAAGTGTCTTATTAGGAATTTTCTAATCTGACTTGTGGCCGTCTATGGAAGAAAATAAATTCTGGGCCGGGTGTCAGTTAAACTGCAGTACCGAAGCAAAACTATAGGAGCAGTCGAAACCGTGCTTCTAGACTGGAACCCTGGCCCCTTGTTCGAGAGAGTCGGGGTGGGTGGGTGAGATGTGTGAGATGGGTGAGATGTGTGTGGCAGAGAGGGAGATGGGGAGGGAGAAAGTAGCCAAACCGACTCGCTTGTTAGAGAGACATGTTGCTGCCATAGGTTATCTATCATACCATCAGGTAGTGCCCTTTTTGACTGCATTGTTGTAAAGAAGCTACAGTAGATGTGTTTTGTCCTATATTTTTATTTCATATATTTTTATTTTTAATCCCAGCCCCCTTCCCCGCAGGAGGCCTTTTGGTTGGCCGTCACTGTAAATAATAATTTGTTCCTAACTGACTTGCCTAGTTAAATAAATGTTAAATAAAGGTTAAGTGAAACATATAGCCAGCTAAGCTAGCCAGCTATCTATCTAATGTAGCAAGGCTAATTGACGCTATTCTGCTGCACTCTACGTCTAAATCAACTCCATTCATATGAAACAACAGCCTACCTGTTGATTGATCATTCTAGCCTACTACTTCACATTTAACTAACTTAATTCCCTCATTTTTATTCCAGAAATCTACCACTTCACTTGCTAGACATGGAGCCTCTGACTGTGGTGCCATTTTAATTGACCGACAATAACAACAAGCTACATGTGTGAAACGTGTGTAGGCTACCTGTATGTCTTTTTTATGGGCTGCACTCTTCTCAAAAATAAATACTGTCCCAAGTAATCGAATACTAATATCTGTTCAGATCTTCAAATATTCAAATAATCAACCCCATCCCTAGCGTGTACATGTGTCTTCAAGATGATCCTCCACCTGGCCTTGCATTTTCCCTTTATCACAATGCGTCTTCTTCTACTGTGGCTGTCTGCCCTGTGGGGATTAGTGATAGTGTGCTCTGAGTGTTGACAGGGAGCTGATTTCATCTGTAGCCTGGTAAACTGCGAGTCGTAGTGGGAGGACCACACAACATGTCATCGTGTGACTCCAAGTTTACTTCGATATGATGGTTATTATATCAATATTTGTACATAAGCATTTCCACTGACATTTCTTGCATAATTCATTTTACAGACACAAAAAGATCCCACCTCGTCTAGCGTATTTTCTTTTGTTGACATTTGGAATGAAGGATATTACAGCAGGATACCTGATGGTGGACCGAAGTACCGGGGAACCTCTCCCACCTCTTTCTCTTCTCTCTAAGTGGTGTGGTGTAGGTGTATGTTGACCCTATTATCTGAACCAGGGTGACTGTTGTTATCTTAATGAGGAAAGTTTGGATTGGCTAGAGAAGCAAGCAGATCGAACATCAGCTCTTAGAGAAAATCTCTCCCTGGAGCCTTTCCTGGTGGTGCATCACCAATGGTTTTCAGCTCTGCTCTTACACACGTACACACACACACACTCCCTTTGCTGGGCAAATGGCTGTCTGTGGCCACCCCGGGGAGTCATGAGAAATCGATCTCTGCTCTGGAACTATGCCCCTGTGCACCCTGGGTAAGTGTTGTCAGTGTTAATCTCAGCAGGTGAATCCTTCCCCCACCCACCCACCGACCTGTGCCCACCGTGAGAGAGGGGGGATCTGTGTGTTAGCATTAACCCTATAAATGCAGTACATCTTCTACAAACACACATTTATACAACCTCTCCATAATGTTGTGTTTCAGAGGACAGTGAATGGATTCTAACGGCTAACTTGTTGATCAAAGGCAAGTTACATCAACTCTCCCTGAATGCAACTCAGTCTTGCAATCCCTTCTCCTTCACTCCCCCTTTGTCCGTGTATTAAAGTAGAGGGTTTCTCCATCACAGTCTGTCACCACCATGGCCTCTGTTATGCTGCCTGGCCTGCCCCACTGCTTACCTCTCCAATCCTTTCACATGTACATCAAGTGGGTGGCAGGTAGCCTAGCGGTTAAGTGCATTGGGCCAGTAACCGAAAGGTTGCTTGTTCAAATCCCAGAACCGACTAGGTGAATTATCTGTCAATGTGCCCTTGAGTAAAGCACTTAACCCAATTGCTGTTTTAAATGACTAAAATGTTTTTTGTTTTTTTTTAAATAGTAAAGTGCTTAGGGAATAGGAGTTAAGGAATAGGAGTTAGGGAATAGGATAGGGACTCCCGAGTGGGACAGTGGTCTAAGACGGTGCAAGAGGCATCACTGCAGTACCTGGTTCAAAACCAGGCTGCATCACATCTGGCTGTGATTGGGAGTCCCATAGGGCGGCGCACAATTGGCCCAGCGTCGTCTGGGTTTTGACGGGATAGGCAGTCTTTTATACATAAGAATGTGTTATTAACTGACTTGCCTAGTTAAATAAAGGTTAAATAAAAAAAATAGCAGCTAGGGGTCAGTTTGGATTTACCCTTACTCCCCAACAGTAATGCATTTCTTCCTGTTTTCCCAGAATCCTCCTTTGTGGTCTCGGCGTCGTCGCGGACGCCCAGCGTGACATTTGGCGACTCGTTTGACCTCCAGTGCCTGGTGAAGCCCCGCCATAACCCTCGTGTGCCTGCCTCTGTCACCTGGCGCTTCATGCCCGCCAGTTCGGGCTCTTCTGGGGAGGTTGGCACAGCAGGCATGTTCCGAGACCTGGTGACGTTTACCCGCGAGGGCACGCTGCAGTGGGGCGAGCAGCTGCTGGGCCTGGGCACCCGCACCACCGTGGACCGTTCCCATTCCAACACCAACTTCAGATTGTCTGTGACGCGCGCTGGGCGCAAGGAGGCGGGGACGTATCAGTGCTCTGCCCTCCTGTGGAGGAGGAACTATGACAACACCTGGAGCAAAGTGGCCAACAGGACGTCCAACCTGCTGGGGATCAGCGTGTTACAGCCAGGTGGGACACACACACACCTGGAGCCATGTGGCCAAACAAACACACTTCTAACCTTCTGGGCATCAATTAACACACAAAACAGGGAGAAACACAGAGAATGACTGCGGTAGGCCTGAGGTCAGGCAATGTTTAGAGGTGAACATATGCTGCAACAGGGGGTTTTCCTCGCTGCCTCCCTGCCCTGCTGTGTTCTGGCTGAGCCGTGTTCAGTCTGAGGAGTGTGTCTTGTATGAGCAGTGTTTGTTCTGCCCATTAGGCCTGTGTTGCCTAGGATATATGGGCATTAGAATCTCTCTCTCGCTCTCTCTCTGCTCTAATTGCTCTCACTCTCTGGTTTACAGACTGTGTGTGTGTAGCGAAGCACTGGGCTAGGGCGGAACCTCCTAATGGAGCAGAGTAGAGTAACGATGGATCGTTAATATCCCCCACTAGAGAGAGTGATTAGAGAGACAAAGAAAATGGGTGGGGACTGAGATAGAACAAAAGAGATGGAAGACATAGAGCTATGTTCTTGAACTCTTTCCCTCATCAACAATTCACTAACTATACCCCCAGTGGCCTCACACACTGTTGCAATAATAGGCCTTTACACACACACACACACACACACACACACACACACACACACACACACACACACACACACACACACACACACACACACACACACACACACACACACTGATAATGTTGAGGCAGAGTTTGTGTGGTGAGGAAGTTAATGTCAGTGCTTGTGTTGGCTTCCCAGGCTGTTTATGTATTCTCTCTGTGAGGAAACTGAAGTCATTCAGACTTGCACTCTGACCTTGCTGTCACTCTGAGCTGAGGAGTGTTTGTGCACTGCCTCATTATAGTGTGTGCATGCCCTGGGATGCTCTCTGTTTTCACACACACACACACACACACACACACACACACACACACACACACACACACACACACACACACACACACATACACACACACTGAACAACACACTGATAACCGTGGACACACCCTTTCACCGTGGACCTGGGGTGTTTCCTGGGGTGTTTCTTTCATGCTGCCTGTGAAGCCAGTAGTGGGTTCCACCACTTTACTATCACTGAGACTGGCTGTGTGGGGTTCTATCACTTTTACTATCACTGAGACTGGCTGTGTGGGGTTCCATCACTTTACTATCACTGAGACTGGCTGTGTGGGGTTCCATCACTTTACTATCACTGAGACTGGCTGTGTGGGGTTCCATCACTTTACTATCACTGAGACTGGCTGTGTGGGGTTCCATCACTTTACTATCACTGAGACTGGCTGTGTGGGGTTCTACCACTACTATCACTGAGACTGGTTGTGTGGGGTTCCATCACTTTACTATCACTGAGACTGGCTGTGAGGGGTTCCATCACTTTACTATCACTGAGACTGGCTGTGTGGGGTTCCATCACTTTACTATCACTGAGACTGGCTGTGTGGGGTTCTACCACTACTATCACTGAGACTGGCTGTGTGGGGTTCCATCACTTTACTATCACTGAGACTGGCTGTGTGGGGTTCCATCACTTTACTATCACTGAGACTGGCTGTGTGGGCTTCTACCACTGAGACTGGCTGTGTGGGGTTCCATCACTTTACTATCACTGAGACTGGCTGTGTGGGGTTCCATCACTTTACTATCACTGAGACTGGCTGTGTGGGGTTCTACCACTACTATCACTGAGACTGGCTGTGTGGGGTTCCATCACTTTACTATCACTGAGACTGGCTGTGTGGGCTTCTACCACTGAGACTGGCTGTGTGGGGTTCCATCACTTTACTATCACTGAGACTGGCTGTGTGGGGTTCTACCACTACTATCACTGAGACTGGCTGTGTGGGGTTCTACCACTACTATCACTGAGACTGGCTGTGTGGGGTTCTACCACTACTATCACTGAGACTGGCTGTGTGGGGTTCTACCACTACTATCACTGAGACTGGCTGTGTGGGGTTCTACCACTACTATCACTGAGACTGGCTGTGTGGGGTTCTACCACTACTATCACTGAGACTGGCTGTGTAGGGTTCTACCACTACTATCACTGAGACTGGCTGTGTGGGGTTCTACCACTACTATCACTGAGACTGGCTGTGTGGGGTTCTACCACTACTATCACTGAGACTGGCTGTGTGGGGTTCTACCACTACTATCTACCACTACTAGACTGGCTCACTCCCTCACACACTTTCACTCACACACACAGCAGCACAGCAGCATAGCACTACACAATCTACAGTGTTCTGCTCAACTGGCTGGCTGGCTCTCTGGCCTCAGCCACTCCAGCTGAAGAAACACTCACCAGACCATTCAGGAGTGATTTGGCAATCGACTTATCATCCTGAACGCTTGTTTAGTTTCCCTGATGTGCACTTTACTTTGTTTACCGCTAGTGAAGGGAACCAACGACACACACGCACACACAGACACACACACACACATTTTGAGTGCTGTACAGTACAATAGAGAAAACCATGGAGCTATCTTCTCTAGCTCCGCACCAACTCCATGATGACGTTATCATTTACCTTGGTAAAGCTATCAGTTACCGTGATGATATGATCATTTACCTTGGTAAAGCTATCAGTTACCGTGATGATATGATCATTTACCTTGGTAAAGCTATCAGTTACCGTGATGATATGATCATTTACCTTGGTAAAGCTATCAGTTACCGTGATGATATGATCATTTACCTTGGTAAAGCTATCAGTTACCGTGATGATATGATCATTTACCTTGGTAAAGCTATCAGTTACCGTGATGATATGATCATTTACCTTGGTAAAACTATCAGTTAACGTGATGATATGATCATTTACCTTGACAATGTCATGAGTTACCATGGCGAAGTGATCAGTTACGATGGGGAGTGTTTAACGGGAGTGTTTAATTGGCTGTGAGGTGGACTAATCCAGCTCCCCTATTGGCTCCTCCATATTCCATATTCCATCCTTTATTTCTATTGTTTCAGTCAAATCCTGTTTTCCTCCTTAACTAGTCCTGACACGCACAGACACATGGACACACATAGACACATTTACACGTCACAGGGCTCCTTTTAGAGCTGTGATTCATCTGTCAGAATGTAGGCTGTCCCTGTTTTCCCCGCTCTGTTTTCCTAAATGTTAACCACTCCTGGCTAAATGAGTGGCTGGCATTTGCCATTTCCACTTTCTCTCTCAAAGAAGCAGAAACGAGCGGGACAGGAGAGCTGGGGTAATGACGTGTGAGAGCATCACACAGCATCTGACCTAATACATTATTAAGAAAGTTTAAATCATGCTTCCAGATGTGCCTGTACCCACTGGCCTGCTCAATATGTATGAGCTTCCTCACCATTACCGTGTGTGTGTGCATCTCCATCTGCATATGAGTCTGCATAATGCTACTCATATACATACTCTGCATTCATACATACAGTTTGCAGCTCCCTCCCTGTGATGGGACGGTGCCTCTGGAATATGTGCGGCTCCAGGGCTTTGGACCGGCATAACCCAGCACCATTCTCAGCTCCAAACCATCTCCCTGCAGAGCCCCAACCTCAGCCCCTGTGGCTGGTGTGCTCTGGTCTTCTTCTCCTGGAACATGAAGAGCTTTGCTGCTGCACGAGGAGGCAGAGTCTGTTCTCTCTTGTGCTTTCTTTGGGAGCTCCGATGCCTTGAACTTTGACTCAGATTAGCCCCTAGACTAGAGGCTGCATGCAGGAGATTTCCATCAGACACACACTCCTGGATTCTGTCCCTGTGCAAGAGTGTAATTATCTTAGATCGGAACACACTTCTTTATTAGCGTTCACACAGACAGACATACGCACACAGACACACACACACACAGGACTCACGGCACACAATGACAGAAGGAATATTAGATGCGTTTTCTTTTTGTCTCTGTAAAATGTAAAACAAACACATTGTCCTGCACATCAGCAGGGACGCTTCAGTCATAGCACTACACAATCTAATACCAGCTCCTCATAACTCTCTCCCCCCCCCACACACACACACACACACACACACACACACACACACACACACACACACACACACACACACACACACCATCTCATTATGCTGAATCTCCGTAATGGAGCCGGGGCTCAGATTAATGACGGTTAGGGGAATTGAATAGATTTTCTCATCAGTGCGTGTGTGTGAACGAGAGCGCCGTGTGTGTGTCTGTCTGCGTGGTTTGAGGAACGTGATATTAACGTTCTCTGGTTCCTGGGCTGTGGTGGAATAGGAAGAGAGATGATCGAGGGAGAGGGATATGTCCTACTTACTGTAGAGAGAGAGAGATCTGCGGTGTCCACACCTCCACTCTAGCCTGCATATGGTGCAGTATGCTGGTCATTACTGGAACTAGTTTACATACAGTACAGTATGCTGGTCATTACTGGAACTAGTTTGCATACAGTACAGTATGCTGATCATTACTGGAACTAGTTTACATACAGTACAGTATGCTGGTCATTACTGGAACTAGTTTACATACAGTACAGTATGCTGGTCATTACTGGAACTAGTTTACATACAGTACAGTATGCTGGTCATTACTGGAACTAGTTTACATACAGTACAGTATGCTGATGATTACTGGAACTAGTTTACATACAGTGCAGTATGCTTGTCATTACTGGAACTAGTTTACATACAGTACAGTATGCGGATATTTACTGGAACTAGTTTACATACAGTACAGTATGCTGGTCATTACTGGAACTAGTTTACATACAGTACAGTATGCTGGTCATTACTGGAACTAGTTTACATACAATACAGTATGCTGGTCATTACTGGAACTAGTTTACATACAGTACAGTATGCTGGTCATTACTGTAACTAGTTTACATACAGTACAGTATGCTGGTCATTACTGGAACTAGTTTACATACAGTACAGTATGCTGATCATTACTGGAACTAGTTTACATACAGTACAGTATGCTGATCATTACTGGAACTAGTTTACATACAGTACAGTATGCTTGTCATTACTGGAACTAGTTTACATACAGTAGAGTATGCTGATCATTACTGGAACTAGTTTACATACAGTACAGTATGCTGGTCATTACTGGAACTAGTTTACATACAGTACAGTATGCTGGTCATTACTGGAACTAGTTTACATACAGTACAGTATGCTGGTCATTACTGGAACTAGTTTACATACAGTACAGTATGCTGATCATTACTGGAACTAGTTTACATACAGTACAGTATGCTGATCATTACTGGAACTAGTTTACATACAGTACAGTATGCTTGTCATTACTGGAACTAGTTTACATACAGTAGAGTATGCTGATCATTACTGGAACTAGTTTACATACAGTACAGTATGCTGGTCATTACTGGAACTAGTTTACATACAGTACAGTATGCTGGTCATTACTGGAACTAGTTTACATACAGTACAGTATGCTGATCATCACTGGAACTAGTTTACATACAGTACAGTATGCTGATCATCACTGGAACTAGTTTACATACAGTACAGTATGCTGGTCATCACTGGAACTAGTTTACATACAGTACAGTATGCTGATCATTACTGGAACTAGTTTACATACAGTACAGTATGCTGGTCATTACTGGAACTAGTTTACATACAGTACAGTGTGCTGGTCATCACTGGAACTAGTTTACATACAGTACAGTATGCTGGCCATTACTGGAACTAGTTTACATACAGTACAGTATGCTGGCCATTACTGGAACTAGTTTACATACAGTACAGTGTGCTGGTCATTACTGGAACTAGTTTACATACAGTACAGTATGCTGGTCATTACTGGAAATAGTTTACATACAGTACAGTATGCTGATCATCACTGGAACTAGTTTACATACAGTACAGTATGCTGATCATCACTGGAACTAGTTTACATACAGTACAGTATGCTGGTCATTACTGGAACTAGTTTACATACAGTACAGTATGCTGGTCATTACTGGAACTAGTTTACATACAGTACAGTATGCTGGCCATTACTGGAACTAGTTTACATACAGTACAGTATGCTGGTCATCACTGAAACTCGTTTACATACAGTACAGTATGCTGATCATTACTGGAACTAGTTTACATATAGTACAGTATGCTTGTCATTACTGGAACTAGTTTACATACAGTACAGTGTGCTGGTCATCACTGGAACTAGTTTACATACAGTACAGTATGCTGGTCATTACTGGAACTAGTTTACATACAGTACAGTATGCTGGCCATTACTGGAACTAGTTTACATACAGTACAGTATGCTGGTCATCACTGGAACTAGTTTACATACAGTACAGTGTGCTGGTCATTACTGAAACTAGTTTACATACAGTACAGTATGCTGATCATCACTGGAACTAGTTTACATACAGTACAGTATGCTGGTCATTACTGGAAATAGTTTACATACAGTACACTATGCTGGCCATTACTTGACCAGATCCCTGATCAAAAGTAGTGCACTGCACTAGAGTCAAAAGAAGGTCACTTCATTGGGAATAAGGAGCCTTTTGCAGACATTTGGGATGCAGGCATACAGTATTTAAGGAAGACCTGGTCTTAGTAGCTGATGTGATGTATATAAAGCTGTGTCTGAAAAGGGTTAGGGTTGCCTCCTGCTCTTTCCTTCTTCTTCCATTCTCCTTTCTTTATCTGGTCTGTCTCTCTCTCATATATATTATAAACACGCACACACACTTTCTCTCTCCCTCATATATATTATAAACTCAAACAAACACACGTGTGCACGCACACGCACACTCTCTCTCTCTTGCGCGCACACACACAGTAGGTGATAAATTAAGAGCATTTTTCTGAGAAGCTCTGATCTCTCTGTGCCTTCCTCACAGACTGCACCACCACACACACTCCCACTGCTCCTGACACTGAAACACAATCTCTACCCCCCCCCCCCCCACACACACACACACACACAGAGACACCTCTGTCTTCTCCAAATCTGCAGACCTAATTGTATTTTCTTTATCTCCTTGTCCTTTCCTCTGTATCCATCCCTCACCTCTGTGTAGGGTTACCCTGTCTACCTCCATCTCTAGCTATGCTCCTTAATCTGGCTGTGTGAATGTGTTTGTGCACGTGTTTGTGTGTGTGTGTGTTGCAGCTGTAATTGAAGTTGTAACTCAGGGGAGTCGCAGCACGGGTGCTCCTCATGTAAATCAGTGTCTAATACAAGGAGCAGTAGTGTGTGGGATGCAGCTTGACTGCCGTGATGGTTCTTTAGCACTACCCTACACTATACTGCTCTCCTATATTCTCACTACCTCTCTCTGTCTCTCTCTCACACACACACACACACACACACAGTACCCGCAAAACATCAGTCTCAACACCAACAGTGAAGAGGCGACCCAAGGATGCTGGCCTTCTAGGCAGAGTTCCTCTGTCCAGTGTCTGTGTTCTTTTGCCCATCTTTTCTTTTTATTAGCCAATCTGAGATATGGCTTTTTCTTTGCAACTCTGCCTAGAAGGCCAGCATCCAAGAGTAATGTTGTGCTTGTAATCGAACCCACAAATGCTGATGCTCCAGATACTCAACTAGTCTAAAGAAGGTCAGTGTTATTGCTTCTGTAATCAGAACAACAGGTTTTAGCTGTGCTAACATAATTGCAAAAGGGTTGTCTAATGATCAATTAGTCTTTTAAAATGTTAAACTTGGATTAGCTAACACAATGTGCCATTGGAACACAGGAGTGATGGTTGCTGATAATGGGCCTCTGTACGCCTATGTAGATATTCCATTGAAAAAATCTGCTGTTTCCAACTACAATAGTCATTTAAAACATTAACAATGTCTACACTGTATTTCTGATCAATTTCATGTTATTTTAATGGACAATTTTTTGTTGCTTTTTTTCTTATACAGTGGGGAGAACAAGTATTTGATACACTGCCGATTTTGCAGGTTTTCCCTACTTTTTGATACATCAGAAAAGCAGAACTTAATATTTGGTACAGAAACCTTTGCAATTACAGAGATCATACGTTTCCTGTAGTTCTTGACCAGGTTTGCACACACTGCAGCAGGGATTTTGGCCCACTCCTCCATACAGACCTTCTCCAGATCCTTCAGGTTTCGGGGCTGTCGCTGGGCAATACGGACTTTCAGCTCCCTCCAAAGATTTTCTATTGGGTTCAGTTCTGGAGACTGGCTAGGCCACTCCAGAACCTTGAGATGCTTCTTACGGATCCACTCCTTAGTTGCCCTGGCTGTGTGTTTCGGGTCGTTGTCATGCTGGAAGACCCATCTCCAATGCTCTTACTGAGGGAAGGAGGTTGTTGGCCAAGATCTCGCGATACATGGCCCCATCCATCCTCCCCTCAATACGGTGCAGTCGTCCTGTCCCCTTTGCAGAAAAGCATCCCCAAAGAATGATGTTTCCATCTCCATGCTTCACGGTTGCGATGGTGTTCTTGGGGTTGTACTCATCCTTCTTCTTCCTCCAAACACGGCGAGTGGAGTTTAGACCAAAAAGCTCTATTTTTGTCTCATCAGACCACATGACCTTCTCCCATTCCTCCTCTGGATCATCCAGATGGTCATTGGCAAACTTCAGACGGGCCTGGACATGCGCTGGCTTGAGCAGGGGGACCTTGCGTGCACTGCAGGATTTTAATCCATGACGGCGTAGTGTGTTACTAATGGTTTTCTTTGAGACTGTGGTCCTAGCTCTCTTCAGGTCATTGACCAGGTCCTGCCGTGTAGTTCTGGGCTGATCCCTAACCTTCCTCATGATCATTGATGCCCCACGAGGTGAGATCTTGCATGGAGCCCCAGACCGAGGGTGATTGACCATCATCTTGAACTTCTTCCATTTTCTAATAATTGCGCCAACAGTTGTTGCCTTCTCACCAAGCTGCTTGCCTATTGTCCTGTAGCCCATCCCAGCCTTGTGCAGGTTTACAATTTTATCCCTGATGTCTTTACACAGCTCTCTGGTCTTGGCTATTGTGGAGAGGTTGGAGTCTGTTTGATTGAGTGTGTGGACAGGTGTCTTTTATACAGGTAATGAGTTCAAACAGGTGCAGTTAATACAGTTAATGAGTGGAGAACAGGAGGGCTTCTTAAAGAAAAACTAACAGGTCTGTGAGAGCTGGAATTCTTACTGGTTGGTAGGTGATCAAATACTTATGTCATGCAATAAAATGCAAATGAATTACTTAAAAGTCATACAATGTGATTTTCTGGATTTTTGTTTTAGATTCCGTCTCTCACAGTTGAAGTGTACCTATGATATAAATTACAGACCTCTACATGCTTTGTAAGTAGGAAAACCTGCAAAATCGCCAGTGTATCAAATACTTGTTCTCCCCACTATACATAGAGATAGCTCGAGGGAGGGGGGTGTCTGCAGTCAGCACTGGCTTCTCTCAACAATATCTACGACCACAGTCCACCACTGGTTTAATGGACATCATTGATGTTTACTGGCAGACCCCCTTTCCCTTAACAAACATTTGTGTACACACTCACACTTGTGGGCACACACACACACATACGCAGCGTGTACACATGCAAGGACGCACACACACGCATGCAGGCCTGCCTGGTATGACTTTATTCTCCCATTTCCCTGCCTGCTTCTGGTGGGTCATTAAACACTACCCAGAGTTCCCTTGCCATGACCCTCCTCGCCTCTTTCCTCACCTCCCCTCGCCCCTCCCTCCCTCCCTCCCTCCCTCCCTCCCTCCCTCAACTCTCCCTTTCCCGTTAGGCCAGGCAGAGTTCAGTGATCCATCTCTGAGACAGCAAGCAGGAGGCAGAGGAGAAAGGCTGCCGGATGTGTGTGTTCACATAAGTACGTGTTTTTGTGTGTGATGCTGCCGTTGGGTGTGTGCAGATCCCCTTAATTACCCCAATCGTAATGACATCAGGGGGGGGGGGGGGTCAAGGGGGTTGGTGGGGGGGGTAAATCTCCCTTCGACACAAAAGGATCAGAGATACATCGACATCATTAGCGTAGAAATAAGCTCCCCATTATAGCAGAGGAACAGAGTAGCAGCCACTCCACAGCCAGGGGTTAGCCCCATCCCTCATCCCTTCCAGAAGGGAACCCGCTCAGACCTCTCCCCAGAGATGGTGCTCCGGGCCAAGGCTGAGCAGCAGGGAGGAGTAGCCCAGCTGGTGAGCCGTCCTGGGGGATGAGAATGCGTCTGAGCTTTTGACCCCCTACATCCCTCTGGGACTCAGCCTGTGGCTAGACTAATGCTAACGGAGGAGCGGGCTGGGTTTAAAAAGTTAAGCCTCCCTGAGTGGAGACTCAAGAGCCCCCCACTGGTCCCAAATCCTCCCAGGAGAACTCTCTCCCAGTTTTTTCATTTTTATTATTATTAATTTTTTTAGCTTCCCTTCATCCACTATTTCCCCATGCTCCTTCTTGCTTCCTTTCTTTTCTCTTTGCTACTTCTCTCTCCTGTTCTCACTTCTCTCTCTTCACCCTGTGCTGCTTCTCTCTCCTGTTCTCTCTTCATCCTGTGCTGCTTCTCTCTCCTGTTCTCACTCCTCTCTTCACCCTGTGCTGCTTCTCTCTCCTGTTCTCACTCCTCTCTTCACCCTGTGCTGCTTCTCTCTCCTGTTCTCACTCCTCTCTCTTCACCCTGTGCTGCTTCTCTCTCCTGTTCTCACTCCTCTCTTCACCCTGTGCTGCTTCTCTCTCCTGTTCTCACTCCTCTCTTCACCCTGTGCTGCTTCTCTCTCCTGTTCTTACTTCTCTCTCTTCACCCTGTGCTGCTTCTCTCTCCTGTTCCCACTCCTCTCTTCACCCTGTGCTGCTTCTCTCTCCTGTTCTTACTCCTCTCTCTTCGCCATGTGCTGCTTCTCTCTCCTGTTCTCACTCCTCTCTTCACCCTGTGCTGCTTCTCTCTCCTGTTCTTACTCCTCTCTCTTCACCCTGTGCTGCTTCTCTCTCCTGTTCTTACTCCTCTCTCTTCGCCATGTGCTGCTTCTCTCTCCTGTTCTCACTCCTCTCTTCACCCTGTGCTGCTTCTCTCTCCTGTTCTCACTCCTCTCTTCACCCTGTGCTACTTCTCTCTCCTGTTCTCTCTTCACCCTGTGCTGCTTCTCTCTCCTGTTCTCACTCCTCTCTTCACCCTGTGCTGCTTCTCTCTCCTGTTCTCACTCTTCTCTTCACCCTGTCCTCCTTCTCTCTCTTGTTCTCACTCCTCTCTCTTCACCCTGTGCTGCTTCTCTCTCCTGTTTTCGCTACTCTCTTCACCCTGTGCTGCTTCTCTCTCCTGTTCTCGCTCCTCTCTTTACCCTGTGCTGCTTCTCTCTCCTGTTCTCACTCCTCTATTCACCCTGTGCTGCTTCTCTCTCCTGTTCTCACTCCTCTCTCTTCACCCTGTGCTGCTTCTCTCTACTGTTCTCACTCCTCTCTCTTCACCCTGTGCTACTTCTATCTCCTGTTCTCTCTTCACTCTGTGCTGCTTCTCTCTACTGTTCTCACTCCTCTCTCTTCACCCTGTTCTGCTTCTCTCTCCTGTTCTCACTCCTCTCTTTACCCTGTGCTGCTTTTCTCTTGTTCTCACTCCTCTCTTCATCCTGTGCTGCTTCTCTCTCCTGTTCCCACTCCTCTCTTCACCCTGTGCTGCTTCTCTCTCATTATCACTCCTTTCTTCACCCTGTGCTACTTCTCTCTCCTGTTCTTACTCCTCTCTTCACCCTGTGCTGCTTCTCTCTCGTTCTCACTCCTCTTTCTTCACCCTGTGCTGCTTCTTTCTCATTCTCACTCCTCTCTTCACCCTGTGCTGCTTCTCTCTCCTGTTCTCTCTTCACCCTGTGCTGCTTCTCTCTCCTGTTCTCACTCCTCTTTCTTCACCCTGTGCTGCTTCTCTCTCATTCTCACTCCTCTCTCTTCACCCTGTGCTGCTTCTCTCTCCTGTTCTCTCTTCACCCTGTGCTGCTTCTCTCTCCTGTTCTCACTCCTCTCTCTTCACCCTGTGCTGCTTCTCTCTCCTGTTCTCACTCCTCTCTTTACCCTGTGCTGCTTCTCTCTCCTGTTGGCACTCGTCTCTTCACCCTGTGCTGCTTCTCTCTCCTGTTCTCTCTTCACCCTGTGCTGCTTCTCTCTCCTGTTCTCACTCCTCTCTTTACCCTGTGCTGCTTCTCTCTCCTGTTGGCACTCGTCTCTTCACCCTGTGCTGCTTCTCTCTCCTGTTCTCTCTTCACCCTGTGCTGCTTCTCTCTCCTGTTCTCACTCCTCTTTCTTCACCCTGTGCTGCTTCTCTCTCATTCTCACTCCTCTCTCTTCACCCTGTGCTGATTCCCTTTCCTGTTCTCACTCCTCTCTTCACCCTGTGCTGCTTCTCTCTCATGTGCTGCTTCTCTCTCATTCTCACTCCTCTCTCTTCACCCTGTGCTGCTTCTCTCTCCTGTTCTCTCTTCACCCTGTGCTGCTTCTCTCTCCTGTTCTCTCTTCACCCTGTGCTGCTTCTCTCTCCTGTTCTCTCTTCACCCTGTGCTGCTTCTCTCTCCTGTTCTCTCTTCGCCCTGTGCTGCTTCTCTCTACTGTTCTCTCTTCACCCTGTGCTGCTTCTCTCTCCTGTTCTCACTCCTCTCTCTTCACCCTGTGCTGCTTCTCTCTACTGTTCTCACTCCTCTCTCTTCGCCCTGTGCTGCTTCTCTCTCCTGTTCTCTCTTCACCCTGTGCTGCTTCTCTCTCCTGTTCTCACTCCTCTCACTTCACCCTGTGCTGCTTCTCTCTCCTGTCCTCACTTCACCCTGTGCTGCTTCTTTCTCGTGTTCTCTCTTCACCCTGTGCTGCTTCTCTCTCCTCTTCTCTCTTCACCCTGTGCTGCTTCTCTCTCCTGTCCTCACTTCACCCTGTGCTGCTTCTCTCTCCTGTTCTTACTCCTCTCTCTTCGCCCTGTGCTGCTTCTCTCTCCTGTTCTCTCTTCACCCTGTGCTGCTTCTCTCTCCTGTTCTCACTCCTCTCACTTCACCCTGTGCTGCTTCTCTCTCCTGTCCTCACTTCACCCTGTGCTGCTTCTTTCTCGTGTTCTCTCTTCACCCTGTGCTGCTTCTCTCTCCTCTTCTCTCTTCACCCTGTGCTGCTTCTCTCTCCTGTCCTCACTTCACCCTGTGCTGCTTCTCTCTCCTGTTCTCTCTTCACCCTGTGCTGCTTCTCTCTTCACCCTGTGCTGCTTCTCTCTCCTGTTCTCACTCCTCTCTTCACCCTGTGCTGCTTCTCTCTCCTGTTCTCTCTTCACCCTGTGCTGCTTCTCTCTCCTGTTCTCACTCCTCTCTTCACCATGTGCTGCTTCTCTCTCCTCTTCTCACTTCACCCTGTGCTGCTTCTCTCTCCTGTTCTCACTCCTCTCTTCACCCTGTGCTGCTTCTCTCTCCTGTTCTCTCTTCACCCTGTGCTGCTTCTCTCTCCTGTTCTCTCTTCACCCTGTGCTGCTTCTCTCTCCTGTTCTCACTCCTCTCTTCACCATGTGCTGCTTCTCTCTCCTCTTCTCACTTCACCCTGTGCTGCTTCTCTCTCCTGTTCTCACTCCTCTCTTCACCCTGTGCTGCTTCTCTCTCCTGTTCTCTCTTCACCCTGTGCTGCTTCTCTCTCCTGTTCTCTCTTCACCCTGTGCTGCTTCTCTCTCCTGTTCTCACTCCTCTCTTCACCCTGTGCTGCTCCTCTCCTATTTTTTCATTCATCTACCTTTTTTCATTAATTTTCTAATCCTCATCTTCATGTCCTCTGTCTCTTTTCTCTGACTTGATTCTTCCCCACTGCCACAATGACATGAGGACTTGTAGGCCTGAAATAGTGAAGCAAAGACAGTACAGTGTGAAGATAGGCAGGAACTGCTTCGCCAATAGAAGTCCCAGATCATGCGTGTATGTATCATGGCGACGTTGGCTAGCTATGCTCATGTGCAGAAACACATCATCTGGTCTAACTGCTTTTGACGAAAATGAAAACGTGTCACTTTGTCACTTTCACAAGGTTGGAGAAATAACATGTTCAACTACTTAAGACATTGGCTCGACTCTAGGTTGATTTCGAGAAAATTAACAACTAAAGAATAATTTGTCACTTCTCTCGTTGACTTCTCAAACCCCAAATCGCTGACTGATCTGATGGTCTATTTCGCAAGCGTTCCCAGAAGTCTCACGATGTTGCGCCTCTTGACTTTAGAAACTGTGACTGAAGCATCACTCATCAAAAGGCCTGTGTAGGTGGAGAGATGCTAGCAGGCCCCTAGGCTGAGTGGGGAGTCATATTGTCTTTGTCCCAAATGGCACCCTATTTTCTATATAGTGGTGCAATATTGGGAAAAGGGATACCTAGTCAGTTGCACAACTGAATGCATTCAACCGAAATGTGTCTTCCGCATTTAACCCAACCCCTCTGAATTATGTATCCAATGTTTCCAGCTGTCAAGTCTGTTCAGATGAATGATCATAAAGCGCAGAAAACACTATTTAAGACTGAGCAGCAAAATGTGAACCAGGGACTGACACCACCTCCTGTATGAGCTCTTCATCGGAGCCTCATGAATATGCATGACCCTGTAGGTGAGCCTTCTGAATATTCATGTCCTGGCAGGTGATGAGACTGGCTGTGATTGGCAGGGGCACGGTGTCTGGGACAGACAGCAGCAGGGGTTAGAGAGAGAGAATGGGGTGAGAGATGGAGAGAGGAGTGGTGAGAGATTGAGAGATGGAGGGATGAGAAAGAGAGATGGAGACAGCAGAGGGAGGTGGAGAGCACGAGCAACATGGAGTGAGAGGAAGGGGTTAGAGAGAGAGAGAGTTGGACAGACCGACAGAGAAGGAGAGCGAGATGGAGTGAGAGGAAGGGGTTAGAGAGAGAGAGAGTTAGACAGACAGACAGAGAAGGAGAGCGAGATGGAGTGAGAGGAAGGGGTTAGAGAGAGAGAGAGTTAGACAGACCGACAGAGAAGGAGAGCGAGATGGAGTGAGAGGAAGGGGTTAGAGAGAGAGAGAGTTAGACAGACAGACAGAGAAGGAGAGCGAGATGGAGTGAGAGGAAGGGGTTAGAGAGAGAGAGAGTTAGACAGACCGACAGAGAAGGAGAGCGAGATGGAGTGAGAGGAAGGGGTTAGAGAGAGAGAGAGTTAGACAGACCGACAGAGAAGGAGAGCGAGATGGAGTGAGAGGAAGGGGTTAGAGAGAGAGAGAGTTAGACAGACAGACAGAGAAGGAGAGTGAGATGGAGTGAGAGGAAGGGGTTAGAGAGAGAGAGAGTTAGACAGACCGACAGAGAAGGAGAGCGAGATGGAGTGAGAGGAAGGGGTTAGAGAGAGAGAGAGTTAGACAGACAGACAGAGAAGGAGAGCGAGATGGAGTGAGAGGAAGGGGTTAGAGAGAGAGAGAGTTAGACAGACCGACAGAGAAGGAGAGCGAGATGGAGTGAGAGGAAGGGGTTAGAGAGAGAGAGAGTTAGACAGACCGACAGAGAAGGAGAGCGAGATGGAGTGAGAGGAAGGGGTTAGAGAGAGAGAGAGTTAGACAGACAGACAGAGAAGGAGAGCGAGATGGAGTGAGAGGAAGGGGTTAGAGAGAGAGAGAGTTAGACAGACCGACAGAGAAGGAGAGCGAGATGGAGTGAGAGGAAGGGGTTAGAGAGAGAGAGAGTTAGACAGACAGACAGAGAAGGAGAGCGAGATGGAGTGAGAGGAAGGGGTTAGAGAGAGAGAGAGTTAGACAGACCGACAGAGAAGGAGAGCGAGATGGAGTGAGAGGAAGGGGTTAGAGAGAGAGAGAGTTAGACAGACCGACAGAGAAGGAGAGCGAGATGGAGTGAGAGGAAGGGGTTAGAGAGAGAGAGAGTTAGACAGACCGACAGAGAAGGAGAGCGAGATGGAGTGAGAGGAAGGGGTTAGAGAGAGAGAGAGTTGGACAGACAGACAGAGAAGGAGAGCGAGATGGAGTGAGAGGAAGGGGTTAGAGAGAGAGAGAGTTAGACAGACAGACAGAGAAGGAGAGCGAGATGGAGTGAGAGGAAGGGGTTAGAGAGAGAGAGAGTTAGACAGACCGACAGAGAAGGAGAGCGAGATTGAGTGAGAGGAAGGGGTTAGAGAGAGAGAGAGTTAGACAGACAGACAGAGAAGGAGAGCGAGATGGAGTGAGAGGAAGGGGTTAGAGAGAGAGAGAGTTAGACAGACCGACAGAGAAGGAGAGCGAGATGGAGTGAGAGGAAGGGGTTAGAGAGAGAGAGAGTTGGACAGACAGACAGAGAAGGAGAGCGAGATGGAGTGAGAGGAAGGGGTTAGAGAGAGAGAGAGTTAGACAGACCGACAGAGAAGGAGAGCGAGATGGAGTGAGAGGAAGGGGTTAGAGAGAGAGAGAGTTAGACAGACCGACAGAGAAGGAGAGCGAGATGGAGTGAGAGGAAGGGGTTAGAGAGAGAGAGAGTTAGACAGACCGACAGAGAAGGAGAGCGAGATGGAGTGAGAGGAAGGGGTTAGAGAGAGAGAGAGTTAGACAGACCGACAGAGAAGGAGAGCGAGATGGAGTGAGAGGAAGGGGTTAGAGAGAGAGAGAGTTAGACAGACCGACAGAGAAGGAGAGCGAGATGGAGTGAGAGGAAGGGGTTAGAGAGAGAGAGAGTTGGACAGACAGACAGAGAAGGAGAGCGAGATGGAGTGAGAGGAAGGGGTTAGAGAGAGAGAGAGTTAGACAGACAGACAGAGAAGGAGAGCGAGATGGAGTGAGAGGAAGGGGTTAGAGAGAGAGAGAGTTAGACAGACCGACAGAGAAGGAGAGCGAGATGGAGTGAGAGGAAGGGGTTAGAGAGAGAGAGAGTTAGACAGACAGACAGAGAAGGAGAGCGAGATGGAGTGAGAGGAAGGGGTTAGAGAGAGAGAGAGTTAGACAGACCGACAGAGAAGGAGAGCGAGATGGAGTGAGAGGAAGGGGTTAGAGAGAGAGAGAGTTAGACAGACCGACAGAGAAGGAGAGCGAGATGGAGTGAGAGGAAGGGGTTAGAGAGAGAGAGAGTTAGACAGACAGACAGAGAAGGAGAGCGAGATGGAGTGAGAGGAAGGGGTTAGAGAGAGAGAGAGTTAGACAGACAGACAGAGAAGGAGAGCGAGATGGAGTGAGAGGAAGGGGTTAGAGAGAGAGAGAGTTAGACAGACAGACAGAGAAGGAGAGCGAGATGGAGTGAGAGGAAGGGGTTAGAGAGAGAGAGAGAGAGAGAGAGAGAGAGTTTTCAGAGAGAGAGAGAGAGAGAGACAGCAGAGGTCAGGATCAGAGCTCCTGCATTTTTCAGCATTTTCTTTAAAAAAGATAGGTTAGGAGTTAGATAAACTTGGATTTTTGGTCAGGAACACATACTGGATTCTACCCTCTTCAACATAACCCCTACTTCAAATCAAAACTTAAAACCTACAACCTCATTTTGGACGGAATTACGGAATCACCTGGAAAGTTCACAACAACCAAGGATTTTTTACCCTATACAGCAAATTCTCTGGAAAACAACAGAAACCTGAAAACACCATCCAACCTGGAACTGAGTGAGTAATGTTTAGTCTGAAACAATATTTTATTTCCAAAAGCCAAGAAGAAAAATACACAACATTACTTTATAAGGACTGAATTCTAACATAATTCTGCCAAGCTTGATACAGCTTCAACTAGCACTGACGTGTCAAGTGAGAGGTGTCAAAGCTCATTAGCCCAACAATGGCAGGAGAGTCACACAGTCTACCCCAACCAAATGGAGAGGCCTTAGAAGCTCCCTCCCGCTGTTCAGAGGTAATTAAAATACAGTACCCTTTGCATGTAAAGAATGATAAGGCAAGGAAAGACCACAAGAAGAAGCTCCTTATGGGAAATCAAGAGACACTTTTTGCTGACTATTACAAAAATGGGAACATCAGCAACCTCATCTTCCACACAAACCATCCCCTGGCATGGCACAGTGCTATATTAGCACACTACCCCTTTGTTACGAGAGGGGGGATTAACGAGGGGTGGAAACTCAGAATACTTGATAACGAGGACTCTGAGTTAAGTAATATAAATATCTATAAATCCGGATCAGTAATGGTACAGAATAACCACAAACAGTTTCAGCTGGACTTTCACCTAATCAAAGAATTAGCCCAGCAGGAGAAGCTCTGCCTTGATAATGATACCCCCACACAGAGCGGGTCAGACCAGACCTCTTCATTATGTAACCCCACAGATGAGCAACCCCCAGTGGAGAGTCAACCTCCCAGCACAGATTACCACTCCCTCATTGAAATGAAGGACAAATTCACCCAGCTGGAGGTAAGACAGGTGGAGCTGGAACAGCAGGTGATTACACTTCAGTCAGCGCAGACCCAGACAACAGTCCAGCACAACAACAGCCCCTTAACCAGACCCGGAGAGCTGGAGGTGGACAGAGACATATCTGCACTTTGGACAGTGGTGAGACAAATACAACAGGAGAAAGAGGAGCAGAACAGAGCACTAGAGGAGAGTATCAGACTGCTGGTGGAGGAGAGGTTGAGGGGGATGGAGGAGAAGTTGATGGGGACGGCGTGTGACAGAGAACAACCCACTAGAGAGGTGGCCACCCCCACAGAGAAGCCAGCAGAACAGCCCACTTCAGCACCCAACAAAAGTCTCGACACCACAGCAGAACAGTCCACACCAGACCCTGAACATAGAGTCGACACCACAGCAGAACAGTCCACACCAGACCCTGACCATAGAGTCGAAATCACAGCAGAACAGACAAATGAAGAACCCCAAGCCCAGAGGCTCTCACCCCCTCTGAGCACCCCCCCTGTCAGCCACCCTGATAGCCCTTTTGACAACCCCCCCACACCCACTGAGGACAAACACAAGACACAGATTGTACTACTTATGGACTCAAATGGGAAATATATAGAAGAAAAAAAACTTTTTCCCAAACACAGTGTGTCTAAACTCTGGTGTCCAAACACCCAGCGTGCCCTCGACCTTCTGTCTGAGGCCAAACTAGGCTCACCCAGCCACATAATAATACACACAGGCACAAACGACCTGAGAGCACTGCAGGAAAGAGTGGCCACAGCACTGAAGAGAGTGATTGAAAAGGCTTCTTCTACTTTCCCCAACGCACAAGTGGTTATCTCCACCCTGCTACCACGAAAAGACTTCCACCCTGCCACAATACAGCGGGTAAATGCAAGTATTTCCCGTGACTGTGCCTCAAAACCAAACGTTTTCCTGGCCCACCACTCCACCCTGGACTTGAACAGCCTCTATGACCAGGTCCACCTCTACAAGGCAGCAGTGCCCACCTTTGCCCGAACTCTAAAGGACATCGCTCTCAAACGTATCCCCAACACTTCACACAGGAGCAACAGATCAATAGACACCCCATCCAGACCAGCGAGACACCCTCCCAGATCTGCAGGACCCCCCCCTGGACCTACACATAGAGGACCCACGCCAAGAGGAATTACATCCAGACCACAGTACACCCAGACACATCCACACCCCCACCCCAACCAATCAACACCCCCCCACGTCAACCATGCCCACACCCCATTTAGGCCCACCCAGGTCAGACCTATGCCACTCCTGCCCACCCCATGCACCCCACCCCCGCAAAGAGGGCCTCAACATGGAAGCCACACATACGCCCAGGTAGTGAGCGGGCAAACAGTCCCAACCCCCACTCTCACACTCGCCGAAGCCAATGGCATGTACCAGATGCTCAGCAGGCTCTGCTCACACTTACTGGCCTGAGGCCAAACCACGACCAACAACATTGGACACTCTATGGAACAAAAAGCCTTCACTATATTATCATGGAATATCCAAGGCCTGAGGTCATCTGCCTTTGGCCTAAAGAGCAGAAACCCGGACTTCACCAAAGAAATCGGTAATACAGACATTGTCATCCTGCAAGAAACCTGGTATAGAGGAGACGGACCCACTGGTTGCCCTCTAGGTTACAGAGAGCTGGTAGTCCCATCCACCAAACTACCAGGTGTGAAACAGGGAAGGGACTCAGGGGGTATGCTAATTTGGTATAGAGCAGACCTAACTCACTCCATTAAATTAATCAAAACAGGAACATTTTACATTTGGCTAGAAATTCAAAAAGAAATTATCCTAACAGAGAAAAATGTCCTCCTGTGTGCTACCTATATCCCCCCACTAGAATCCCCATATTTTAATGAAGACAGCTTCTCCATCCTGGAGGGGGAAATCAATCATTTCCAGGCCCAGGGACATGTACTAGTCTGTGGCGACCTAAATGCCAGAACCGGACAAGAACCTGACACCCTAAGCACACAGGGGGACAAACACCTGCCTGGAGGTGACAGCATTCCCTCCCACATATGCCCCCCTAGGCACAACTATGACAACATAACCAACAAAAACGGGTCACAACTCCTGCAGCTCTGTCGCACGCTGGGTATGTACATAGTCAACGGTAGGCTTCGAGGGGACTCCTATGGTAGGTACACCTATAGCTCATCTCTTGGCATTAGTACTGTAGACTACTTTATCACCGACCTCAACCCAGAGTCTCTCAGAGCGTTCACAGTCAGCCCACTGACACCCCTATCAGACCACAGCAAAATCACAGTCTACTTAAACAGAGCAATAATCAATCATGAGGCATCAAAGCCAAAGGAACTGAGTAACATTAAGAAATGCTATAGATGGAAGGAATGCAGTTTGGAAACCTACCAAAAAACAATTAGGCAACAACAAATTCAATCCCTTTTAGACAATTTCCTGGGTAAAACGTTCCGCTGTAATAGTGAAGGTGTAAACTTGGCAGTAGAAAATCTTAACAGTATATTTGACCTCTCAGCTTCCCTATCAAATCTAAAAATCTCAAATAGAAAACCGAAGAAAATTAACAATAATGACAAATGGTTTGATGAAGAATGCAAAAATCTAAGAAAGAAATTGAGAAACCTGTCCAACCAAAAACATAGAGACCCGGAAAACCTGAGTCTACGCCTTCACTATGGTGAATCACTAAAACAATACAGAAATACACTACGGAAAAAGAAGGAACAGCATGTCAGAAATCAGCTCAATGCAATTGAAGAATCCATAGACTCTAACCACTTCTGGGAAAATTGGAAAACACTAAACAAACAACAACAAGAAGAATTATCTATCCAAAATGGAGATGTATGGGTAAACCACTTCTCCAATCTTTTTGGCTCTATAACAAAGAATAAAGAGCAAAAACATATACATGATCAAATACAGATCTTAGAATCATCTATTAAAGACTACCAGAACCCACTGGATTATCCAATTACATTGAATGAGTTACAGGACAAAATAAAAACCCTCCAACCCAAAAAGGCCTGTGGTGTTGATGGTATCCTCAATGAAATGATCAAATATACAGACAACAAATTCCAATTGGCTATACTAAAACTCTTTAACATCATACTTAGCTCTGGCATCTTCCCCAATATTTGGAACCAAGGACTGATCACCCCAATCCACAAAAGTGGAGACAAATTTGACCCCAATAACTACCGTGGAATATGTGTCAACAGTAACCTTGGGAAAATCCTCTGCATTATTATTAACAGCAGACTCGTACATTTCCTCAATGAAAACAATGTACTGAGCAAATGTCAAATTGGCTTTTTACCAAATTACCGTACAACAGACCATGTATTCACCCTGCACACCCTAATTGACAACCAAACAAACCAAAACAAAGGCAAAGTCTTCTCATGCTTTGTTGATTTCAAAAAAGCCTTCGACTCAATCTGGCATGAGGGTCTGCTATACAAACTGATGGAAAGTGGTGTTGGGGGTAAAACATACGACATTATAAAATCCATGTACACAAACAACAAGTGTGCGGTTAAAATTGGCAAAAAACACACACATTTCTTCACACAGGGTCGTGGGGTTAGACAGGGATGCAGTTTAAGCCCCACCCTCTTCAACATATATATCAACGAATTGGCGCGGGCACTAGAAAAGTCTGCAGCACCCGGCCTCCCCCTGCTAGAATCCGAAGTCAAATGTCTGCTGTTTGCCGATGATCTGGTGCTTCTGTCACCAACCAAGGAGGGCCTACAGCAGCACCTAGATCTTATGCACAGATTCTGTCAGACCTGGGCCCTGACAGTAAATCTCAGTAAGACCAAAATAATGGTGTTCCAAAAAAGGTCCAGTCACCAGGACCACAAATACAAATTCAATCTAGACACTGTTGCCCTAGAGCACACAAAAAACTATACATACCTTGGCCTAAACATCAGCGCCACAGGTAACTTCCACAAAGCTGTGAACGATCTGAGAGACAAGGCAAGAAGGGCATTCTATGCCATCAAAAGAAACATAAATTTCAACATACCAATTAGGATTTGGCTAAAAATACTTGAATCAGTCATAGAGCCCATTGCCCTTTATGGTTGTGAGGTCTGGGGTCCGCTCACCAACCAAGACTTCACAAAATGGGACAAACACCAAATTGAGACTCTGCACGCAGAATTCTGCAAAAATATCCTCCGTGTACAACGTAGAACACCAAATAATGCATGCAGAGCAGAATTAGGCCGATACCCACTAATTATCAAAATCCAGAAAAGAGCCGTTAAATTCTACAACCACCTAAAAGGAAGTGATTCACAAACCTTCCATAACAAAGCCATCACCTACAGAGAGATGAACCTGGAGAAGAGTCCCCTAAGCAAGCTGGTCCTGGGGCTCTGTTCACAAACACAAACACACCCTACAGAGCCCCAGGACAACAGCACAATTAGACCCAACCAAATCATGAGAAAACAAAAAGATAATTACTTGACACATTGGAAAGAATTAACAAAAAAACAGAGCAAACTAGAATGCTATTTGGCCCTAAACAGAGAGTACACAGCGGCAGAATACCTGACCACTGTGACTGACCCAAAATTAAGGAAAGCTTTGACTATGTACAGACTCAGTGAGCATAGCCTTGCTATTGAGAAAGGCCGCCGTAGGCAGACATGGCTCTCAAGAGAAGACAGGCTATGTGCTCACTGCCCACAAAATGAGGTGGAAACTGAGCTGCACTTCCTAACCTCCTGCCCAATGTATGACCATATTAGAGAGACATATTTCCCTCAGATTACACAGATCCACAAAGAATTCGAAAACAAATCCAAATTTGAAAAACTCCCATATCTACTGGGTGAAATTCCACAGTGTGCCATCACAGCAGCAAGATTTGTGACCTGTTGCCACGAGAAAAGGGCAACCAGTGAAGAACACACACCATTGTAAATACAACCCATATTTATGCTTATTTATTTTATCTTGTGTCCTTTAACCATTTGTACATTGTTAAAACACTGTATATATATATAATATGACATTTGTAATGTCTTTACTGTTTTGAAACCTCTGTATGTGTAATGTTTACTGTTAATTTTTGTTGTTTTTCACTTTATATTTTCACTTTGTATGTTGTCTACCTCACTTGCTTTGGCAATGTTAACACATGTTTCCCATGCCAATAAAGCCCTTGAATTGAATTGAATTGAATTGAGTTAGACAGACAGACAGAGAAGGAGAGCGAGATGGAGTGAGAGGAAGGGGTTAGAGAGAGAGAGAGTTAGACAGACCGACAGAGAAGGAGAGCGAGATGGAGTGAGAGGAAGGGGTTAGAGAGAGAGAGAGTTAGACAGACAGACAGAGAAGGAGAGCGAGATGGAGTGAGAGGAAGGGGTTAGAGAGAGAGAGAGTTAGACAGACCGACAGAGAAGGAGAGCGAGATGGAGTGAGAGGAAGGGGTTAGAGAGAGAGAGAGTTAGACAGACAGACAGAGAAGGAGAGCGAGATGGAGTGAGAGGAAGGGGTTAGAGAGAGAGAGAGTTAGACAGACAGACAGAGAAGGAGAGCGAGATGGAGTGAGAGGAAGGGGTTAGAGAGAGAGAGAGTTAGACAGACAGACAGAGAAGGAGAGCGAGATGGAGTGAGAGGAAGGGGTTAGAGAGAGAGAGAGTTAGACAGACAGACAGAGAAGGAGAGCGAGATGGAGTGAGAGGAAGGGGTTAGAGAGAGAGAGAGTTAGACAGACAGACAGAGAAGGAGAGCGAGATGGAGTGAGAGGAAGGGGTTAGAGAGAGAGAGAGTTAGACAGACAGACAGAGAAGGAGAGCGAGATGGAGTGAGTTTGCCGTCTGGATGAATGCTGGAAGGTTTCTTTCCTGCGTAGTATTTAATACTCCACATCCCTATAGTTGGGCTGTTTTGCATCGGTCTGAGAATTGTAATTGATGTTGTGTCATTCAGTTCAGGCAGACAGACAGATAGGCGGTGTTCTGATTAGACTGCTAGTGAGTGATGGTGAGAGGTTGGAGAGATACTGCAGAGCACAGCCTTTACAGTACACTTTCCTCCCCACCCCCTGGACCGTAAAATACCTCCCCAAGACGTTTTCTTCTGTTCCTGCACTTGGCTCTGCAAAGCCGCGTTGTGGCATATAGCTGAGGAGAGGGAAGAGGGAATGCGTGGATGCGTCGGTCACAAAGCTTGTTTTCCTGCCTTTTTCAGGATGTGAATGGTTCTGTGATTGTGGTCATTGTGTGCTTTATGCCACTGATAAATAAGGGGGAATAAAAGTAAGCTTTATCTGGGCTCTGCAGCAACACGCCACAATTAACGCCTTCTGACGACAAACTGGACACACTCAGGGAGGGGGTAGGCTTTTCAAACAGTTGTTTACTTGCTTGTTTAATTTTCCAACAAAGAGAGAACACTCACTCTGTTTTTGGAGAGTCAGGGGCTGAATGTTAATTAACTGTTTGTTTAATCGTGCCTGGCGATGGCAGTGTTTAATTGGGTCTGCTCCCTGACTTGGAGACCCAGCAGGACTCCTTCAGGTATTCTGGCCACACCCTTGGTCGCCCTGGGAGATGGGGTTGCCCTGGAAACCAGCGTGGAGGGAAGTGCTATGGCAGCATTAAAGTTCAAGGTTAACTTCTAATATGATCATCCTTCCTCATCTACACCATCTAGCATCGGATTGGCTCCCAATTGCCAGAATCCGCCCCTTTCACTGACAGTAGTAAAAAGTACGGCGGTCTCGGAGGGGCATAAATCATACACAGGATCTCAGCTGCACTCACTATCTCTTGCACTGGGGAGAGATCACACAGAGCTGAGAGGGAGAGGAGAACAAACCTCAGAGCCTGTTGAGCACATAAACACATAAAGGCATAGGGCCTGGGCTTGAGTGACACACCAGCTAATGCAGAAAGGAGATGACAAGTGTTTCCAATTATGGATTTGTCTTACTTTGGTTTGGTACCCACGAGACTCATTAAAGAAACACACTCGCGCAGAACATCCAAACACACTTAACATAGACATTGACTCTCTGAAACACACACAGACATACAGATAAATGTAAGAATTCAGCTGTAAAGGGAATTGGCAGTACCCATACATGATGTATGGCCTTGTTACATATGCATGATTGAACAGCATGCTCTATTCCCAAAGCATTAACACACACACACACGCACACACACACACAGACTCTAACCTTAACCCTAACTTTTAGGCTTAAAATAGCATTTGAATAAATTCAGGACATTCAGGACAAAAAAAGTTATTGTTCCCTACTTTGTCAGGACATTCGGGTGAATTGTTCGGACATTCGGTTCCTGATGAGGTAGGAAAACAGGTACACACACACACACAGAGAGAGGGAGAGAGCCTCACACGTACAGTATGCATATGTTACCAGTCCATGTACTCTACAGCCCTGTTCTCTGCCTCTTCCTGTTGAAGACAACCTCATTTTAAATGCGTGTGTGTGTGTGTGTGTGTGTGTGTGTGTGTGTGTGTGTGTGTGTGTGTGTGTGTGTGTGTGTGTGTGTGTGTGTGTGTGTGTGTGTGTGTGTGATAGAGAGACTGGTCCTGGTGCGTAGTCTCCCTCTCTCTCTGCAGTGAGAAAAGGCTTTCAGTAGCCCTGATCTTCTAAAGAGCACACATGGATTTCTTCCTATGGAGTCATTGGACCCGTTTCAACATTCATGATGACTTATAATGCCTTCATAAGGGGTTATAATGTGCCATAATGGGCTTGAATGGCTAGTAATTTGTCAGGCTTTGAACAGGCCTTTCTGTAAAGACTGGTCCAAGGCAACAGGCTATCAACCCTCACAGTCTCCTCTTTTCCTAATGGAGGCTAACTTCAAATGGGAATAAACAGCGCTGTGCTTTGTCCTGTGCCAATCAAATCCAGCACGGTTCCACTCCCGGAGGTACTGAGGTTATTCTCTCTCGGAGGATGATTGGCAGGATTCCGGGGGGTTTGACTGTAATTCTGGCTGGAGTGATTGTCGGTGTTCAGACGAGTCTCTCCAGTGTGGAGCCAGCTAATGATGACTAATTTCAGAACTCACTGGAGAGCCCGGCACTGTGGAGAGGGGAGAGGGCCCGGCACTGTGGAGAGGAGAGAGGGCCCGGCACTGTGGAGAGGGGAGAGGATGCGGCACTGTGGAGAGGGGAGAGGGCCCGGCACTGTGGAGAGGGGAGAGGGCCCGACACTGTGGAGAGGGGAGAGGGCCCGGAGATGCCTTTTAGCTGTGAAAATACTAAGAGTGTGGCCAAATGCTAGCTCACACACACACACACGAGCGCATTCACCAATCTGTGAGTACGGGTGAAATTCTGTAGGCAGATGGTTGTGACTCCAGGCAGTCGGTTCTATCAAGGCTTAGCACAGGCAATAGAGAGGTGTGTCTTACTAACAAGCCTATATCTGTGTTGAAGTGGCTTCATGCCCTAGTGTTCAAGTGAGGTTGGTTTTATTTTACATTAATAACGTACCTTTTCGTGTGACTTGTCAGTTATTAATGTGTTATGTTTCAATGGTTTCAAGTACTGTGAAATGCGTTTGCAAGCTCTAAAGCCAATCAATAACAATGTAATATTAAAAATAACAAAGTTGAACAAAAACACGAGAAATAAAAATAATAAGAACATGATAAAGTAAGTAAGCATACTATATACAGGGTCAGTCAGTTTCAGTACCATATTTACAATGGTCAGGGATACTGGAGTGATAGTCGGAAGTTTACCTACACCTTAGCCAAATACATTTCAAATCAGTTTTTCACAATTCCTGACATTTAATCCTAGTGAAAATTTCCCTGTCTTAGGTCAGTTAGGATCACCACTTTATTTTAAGAATGTGAAATGTCAGAATAATAGAAGAGAGAATTACTTATTTCAGCTTTTATTTCTTTCATCACAGTCCCAGTGGGTCAGAAGTTTACATACACTCAATTAGTATTTGGTTGCATTGCCTTTAAATTGTTTAACTTGGGTCAAACGTTTCGTGTAGCCTTCCAAAAGCTTCCCACAATAAGTTGCGGGAAGTTTGGCCCATTCCTCCTGACAGAGCTGGTGTAACGGAGTGAGGTTTGTAGGCCTCCTTGCTCGCACACACTTTTTCAGTTCTGCCCACAAATGTTCTATAGGATTGAGGTCAGGGCTTTGTGATGGTCACTCCAATACCTTGACTTTGTTGTCCTTAAGCCATTTTGCCACAACTTTGGAAGTATTCTTGGGGTCATTGTCCATTTGGAAGACCCATTTGCGACCAAGCTTTAACTTCCTGACTGATGTCTTGAGATTTTGCTTCAATATATCCACATAATTGTCCTTCTTCATGATGCTATCTATTTTGTGAAGTGCACCAGTCCCTCCTGCAGAAAAGCACCCACACAACATGATGCTGCCACCCCTGTGCTTCACGGTTGGGATGGTGTTTTTTGGCTTGAAACCCTCCCCATTTTTCCTCCAAACATAACGATGGTCATTATAGCCAAACAATTCTATTTTTGTTTCATCAGACCAGAGGACATTTCTCCAAAAAGTACGATCTTTTGTCCCCATGTGCAGTTGTAAACCGTAGTCTGGCTTTTTTATGGCGGTTTTAGAGCAGAGGCTTCTTCATTGCTGAGCGGTCTTTCAGGTTATGTCGATATAGGACTCACTTTACTGTGGATATAGATACTTTTGTACCTGTTTCCTCCAGCATCTTCACAAGGTAATTTGCTGTTGTTATGGGATTTTCACTTTTTGCACCAAAGTACGTTCATCTCTAGGAGACAGAACGCATCTCCTTCCTGAGCAGTATGATGGCTGCATGGTCCCCTGGTGTTTATACTTGCGTACTATTGTTTGTACAGATGAACATGGTACCTTCAGGCGTTTGGAAATTGCTCCCAAGGATGAACCAGACTCGTGGAGGTCTACAATTTTTTTGAGGTCTTGGCTGATTTCTTTTGATTTTCCCATGATGTCAAGCAAAGGGGCACTGAGTTTGAAGGTAGGCCTTGAAATACATCCACAGGTACACCTCCAATTGACTCAAATTCTGTCAATTAGCCTATCAGAAGCTTCTAAAGCCATGACATCATTTTCTGGAATTTTCCAAGCTGTTTAAAGGCACAGTCAACTTAGTGTATGTAAACTTCTGACCCACTGGAATTGTGATACAGTGAATTATAAGTGGAATAGTCTGTTTGTAAACAAATGTTGGAAGAATTACTTGAGTCATACACAAAGTAGATGTCCTAACCGACTTGCCAAAACTATACAGTGCCTTGCGAAAGTATTCGGCCCCCTTGAACTTTGCGACCTTTTGCCACATTTCAGGCTTCAAACATAAAGATATAAAACTGTATTTTTTTGTGAAGAATCAACAACAAGTGGGACACAGTCATGAAGTGGAACGACATTTATTGGATATTTCAAACTTTTTTAACAAATCAAAAACTGAAAAATTGGGCGTGCAAAATTATTCAGCCCCTTTACTTTCAGTGCAGCAAACTCTCTCCAGAAGTTCAGTGAGGATCTCTGAATGATCCAATGTTGACCTAAATGACTAATGATGATAAATACAATCCACCTGTGTGTAATCAAGTCTCCGTATAAATGCACCTGCACTGTGATAGTCTCAGAGGTCCGTTAAAAGCGCAGAGAGCATCATGAAGAACAAGGAACACACCAGGCAGGTCCGAGATACTGTTGTGAAGAAGTTTAAAGCCGGATTTGGATACAAAAAGATTTCCCAAGCTTTAAACATCCCAAGGAGCACTGTGCAAGCGATAATATTGAAATGGAAGGAGTATCAGACCACTGCAAATCTACCAAGACCTGGCCGTCCCTCTAAACTTTCAGCTCATACAAGGAGAAGACTGATCAGAGATGCAGCCAAGAGGCCCATGATCACTCTGGATGAACTGCAGAGATCTACAGCTGAGGTGGGAGACTCTGTCCATAGGACAACAATCAGTCGTATATTGCACAAATCTGGCCTTTATGGAAGAGTGGCAAGAAGAAAGCCATTTCTTAAAGATATCCATAAAAAGTGTTGTTTAAAGTTTGCCACAAGCCACCTGGGAGACACACCAAACATGTGGAAGAAGGTGCTCTGGTCAGATGAAACCAAAATTGAACTTTTTGGCAACAATGCAAAACGTTATGTTTGGCGTAAAAGCAACACAGCTCATCACCCTTGAACACACCATACCCACTGTCAAACATGGTGGTGGCAGCATCATGGTTTGGGCCTGCTTTTCTTCAGCAGGGACAGGGAAGATGGTTAAAATTGATGGGAAGATGGATGGAGCCAAATACAGGACCATTCTGGAAGAAAACCTGATGGAGTCTGCAAAAGACCTGAGACTGGGACGGAGATTTGTCTTCCAACAAGACAATGATCCAAAACATAAAGCAAAATCTACAATGGAATGGTTCGAAAATAAACATATCCAGGTGTTAGAATGGCCACGTCAAAGTCCAGACCTGAATCCAATCGAGAATCTGTGGAAAGAACTGAAAACTGCTGTTCACAAATGCTCTCCATCCAACCTCACTGAGCTCGAGCTGTTTTGCAAGGAGGAATGGGAAAAAATGTCAGTCTCTCGATGTGCAAAACTGATAGAGACATACCCCAAGCGACTTACAGCTGTAATCGCAGCAAAAGGTGGCGCTACAAAGTATTAACTTAAGGGGGCTGAATAATTTTGCACGCCCAATTTTTCAGTTTTTGATTTGTTAAAAAAGTTTGAAATATCCAATAAATGTCGTTCCACTTCATGATTGTGTCCCACTTGTTGTTGATTCTTCACAAAAAAATACAGTTTTATATCTTTATGTTTGAAGCCTGAAATGTGGCAAAAGGTTGCAAAGTTCAAGGGGGCCGAATACTTTCGCAAGGCACTGTAGTTAGTTAACAAGAAATATGTGGAGTGGTTGAAAAACGAGTTTTAATGACTCCAACCTAAGTGTATGTAAACTTCCGACTTCAACTGTATGTATAGGGAGGGGTAAGGTGACAAGGCATCAGGATATATAATAAACAGACTAGCAGCAGCGTATATGAGGATTGTATGTGAGTGGGCGTGCATGAGTGTAGAGTCAGTATAAATGTAAAGCATATTATGTGTGAGAGCAAATTGTGAAGTGAGTGTTTGTGTTTGTTTGAGTGTGCACTGCCCTGTGAGTGTGCATAGAGACAGTGCAAAAATACAAGGGTAGACCGTGTAGCCATTTTGTTAGCTATTTATTTAGCTATTTAGCAGTCTTAGAAGCTTTTCTGGAGCCTGTTGATGTCAGACTTGATGGTACCACTTGCCATGCGGAAGCAGAGGGAGCATTCGTTGGCTCGGAAAGAAAGTTTTTAACGATTTTCCAGGCCTTCCTTTCACACCACATGATATAATGGTCCTGGATGGCAGGAAGTTCGGCCCCAGTCATGTACTGGGCTGTCCGCACCACCCTCTGTAGCGCCATGTGTTTGAGGTCGGTGCTATTGCCATACCAAGCGGTGATGCAGCCAGTCAAGATGCTCTCGATGGTGCAGCTGTTGAAATGTTTGAGAATTTGAGGGCACATGAAGTGATAGAATGGAGCTCAGTCAAGGTGTGTGTTTGTGTGTACAAGCTGTGTTTCCTCTCCTAAAGCCTCTCCCACTGTGAGACACACCTGGTTGGTCATACCTGATGTACCTGTAGCTAATCTAATAAAACACCTGACATCCCAGTAACCTATCCACTACTGTACCTCCCTGACATCTTATTCTAGTACTCCCTCCATATCTCCCTCTCTTCCTCCCTCTAACTCCCACAAGTATCTTACCCACAAATCCCGGATTCCTTCCTTTCTCCCTCACTCCATCTCTTCTTCTCTTTCTCCCACAGCCCGGATTCCTTCATCTCTCCCTCACTCCATCTCTTCTTCTCTTTCTCCCACAGCCCGGATTCCTTCATCTCTCCCTCTCTCCATCTCTTCTTTTCTTTCTCCCACAGCCCGGATTCCTTCATCTCTCCATCTCTTCTTCTCTTTCTCCCACAGCCCGGATTCCTTCATCTCGCCCTCTCACCATCTCTTCTCTTTCTCCCAAAGCCTGGATTCCTTCATCTCTCCCTATATCCATCTTTCCCCCTCTCACTATTAAACTGAATCTTCCCTACTCCTCCCTTCAACTTATTCAAGGCCTCTCTTCCTCCCTCGCTCTGTCGTACACTGACAGCCATCCTTTCCCTCCCTCCCTCCCTCCCTCCCTCCCTCCCTCCCTCCCTCCCTCCCTCCCTCCCTCCCTCCCTCCCCCTGTCTCTCTCTGTTCTCTGCCCACACACTAATATCCTCTCCTGTTCAGCAGGAAATGAAGACAGCCTCGACACGTCTGTCAAACAGAAATTGCATTGTATACCTGTCACCAGCATTCACTTGTTTCTATAAATAGGGAAATGATTGTTGAAATAACTTCTCTCTCTCCTTTATCTACCCCTCTTCCTCCATTCCTCTCCACCTCCCTCCCCTTTTCTCCACAGTGTCTAAGCTGCGTGTGCAGAAGACCAACCAGTCCCTGGTCTACCTGGAGGACAGCCGTGTGCGCGTCAACTGCTCCGTGGCCTCTCAGACCAGCACCGACTCACAGCATGCCATGCTTTGGTACGTGCGCCGCGCAACGGGCGCCGAGGCCGACGAGCTCCTGCTGAGGATTGAGCGCTCAGGTGCATTTGAGTATGGCGCGTACGCAGACGAGGAGAGGTTGAGGCGGCGGGTGCAGGCAGAGAGGATGTCGCCACAGCTGTATGCGCTGACACTGAACAGGGCAGAGAGCAGCGACTCTGGGACTTACTACTGCCTGGTGGAGGAGTGGCTCACAGATCCAGACGGAGCCTGGTACAGACTGGCACGGGACTCCTCGGGCTTCACACAGGTCCTCGTCAGACAGCCAGGTGAGGAGAAAGAGGAGGGAAGGAGGGATCAGGGGAGGGAGGCTGGTACAAACTAGCACAGGACTCCTCAGCCTTCACACACAGATATCTTCCCAAAAGATATAGCAAGAGCCCAGTCTCTCTCGCTCTCTCTCTCTCTCTCTCTCTCTCTCTCTCTCTCGGTCACTGTCTCTCTATCTCTGTGTCTTTCTCTGTGGTTAACAGTAGCTGTTCTTTGCCCATGTGGTTCAGTCACCTCCTAGCAGTGACCAGCTGTGCCTAACAACCCTCCCCTCTCTACTCTCCCCCTGTCCTCAAGGCCGTCTCGCTCTGATGACCACATCAACAGCCCTGGGCAGAGCTCAGGTGGCAGAGCGGACGTTGTGGCCAGCTGGCACAGATGGGCATAGCCTGGCACTAGAGCCGAGGGGGATAACCCACCTGTCCACCCCTCCAACCCCTAATGCCCATCAATGTTATGCCTCTGTCTCCCCAACAGAACTGCGACCACACACCCTCACTCACCTCCAACCCACTAACCTTGACCCCACTATGTCCTCTACTCACCTCCAACCCACTAACCCAGACCCCACCATGTCCTCTACTAAACCTCCAACCCACTAACCCTGACCCCACTATGTCCTCTACTCACCTCCAACCCACTAACCCAGACACCAGCATGTCCTCTACTCACCCCCAACCCACTAACCCAGACCCCACCATGTCCTCTACTCACCTCCCAACCCACTAACCCTGACCCACCATGTCCTCTACTGACCTCCAACCCACTAACCCAGACCCCACCATGTCCTCTACTCACCTCCAACCCACTAACCATGATCCACCATGTCCTCTACTCACCTCCAACCCACTAACCCTGACCCCACCATGTCCTCTACAGACCTCCAACCCACTAACCCTGACCCCACCATGTCCTCTACTCACCTCCAACCCACTAACCCAGACCCCAGCATGTCCTCTACTCACCTCCAACCCACTAACCCAGACCCCAGCATGTCCTCTACTCACCTCAAACCCACTAACCCAGACCCCACCATGTCCTCTACTCACCTCCAACCCACTAACTCTGACCCCACCATGTCCTCTACTCACCTCCAACCCACTAACCCAGACCCCAGCATGTCCTCTACTCACCTCCAAACCCACTAACCCAGACCCCACCATGTCCTCTACTCACCTCCAACCCACTAACCCAGACCCCAGCATGTCCTCTACTCACCTCCAACCCACTAACCCAGACCCCAGCATATCCTCTACTCACCTCAAACCCACTAACCCAGACCCCACCATGTCCTCTACTCACCTCCAACCCACTAACCCAGACCCCAGCATGTCCTCTACTCACCTCCAACCCACTAACCCAGACCCCACCATGTCCTCTACTCACCTCCAACCCACTAACCCTGACCCCACCATGTCCTCTACTCACCTCCAACCCACTAACCCTGACCCCACCATGTCCTCTACTCACCTCCAACCCACTAACCCAGACCCCAGCATATCCTCTACTCACCTCCAACCCATTAACCCAGACCCCACCATGTCCTCTACTCACCTCCAACCCACTAACCCAGACCCCACCATGTCCTCTACTCACCTCCAACCCACTAACCCTGACCCCACCATGTCCTCTACTCACCTCCAACCCACTAACCCTGACCCCACCATGTCCTCTACTCACCTCCAACCCACTAACCTTGACCCCACCATGTCCTCTACTCACCTCCAACCCACTAACCTTGACCCCAGCATGTCCTCTACTCACCTCCAACCCACTAACCCAGACCCCAGCATATCCTCTACTCACCTCCAACCCATTAACCCTGACCCCACCATGTCCTCTACTCACCTCCAACCCACTAACCCAGACCCCACCATGTCCTCTACTCACCTCCAACCCACTAACCCAGACCCCACCATGTCCTCTACTCACCTCAAACCCACTAACCTTGACCCCACCATGTCCTCTACTCACCTCCAACCCACTTACCCAGACCCCAGCATGTCCTCTACTCACCTCCAACCCACTAACCCAGACCCCAGCATGTCCTCTACTCACCTCCAACCCACTAACCCAGACCCCAGCATGTCCTCTACTCACCTCCAACCCACTAACCCAGACCCCACCATGTCCTCTACTCACCTCAAACCCACTAACCTTGACGCCACCATGTCCTCTACTCACCTCCAACCCACTAACCCAGACCCCAGCATGTTCTCTACTCACCTCCAACCCACTAACCCAGACCCCAGCATGTCCTCTACTCACCTCCAACCCACTAACCCAGACCCCAGCATGTCCTCTACTCACCTCCAACCCACTAACCCTAACCTCATCATGTCCTCTACTCCTCTCCAAGTCCCCCTCCCACTGTCTACACCCCATGCCCCCCATACTCCTCCCCTCACACTCTGGACTATCTGCCCTACATACTGACACAAAGCATACACACATACTTTTTACACTTATCATTTGCTACTGCGACACCATTCTTTATTTTCCTCATACTATTATCCATCCTGATACCTAGTCACATTACTCTGCCTGCATGTACATATCTAGCTCAAATACCTCGTACCCCTGCACATTGATCTGGTAATGGTACTCCCTGTATATAGCTCTGCATCAGTGCGAAGGGCTCATAAACAAGCATTTCATGGCAAAGTCTACACCCGTTGTATTCAGCGCATGTGACAAATACTATTTTATTTTATTTGACTGTTTACAAACAAACATGGGTAACCCCCCTTTCCCCACCCCTCCCCGTAACATCTCTGAAAGCATCTGTTGTGCCAGGGGTCCTGTGAGCAGGGCATTATACATGCAGGGTGAAATGTGTGGGTGTCCGTGGCATCTGCCCGACTGCAACATGAAGGTCAGACAGAAGGGCTGAAGCTGGGCAGGGAGCAACAGTGCTCATCTTTTATTTAAGCAGCAAAGTGGACACTACTCCCCCAATTACATTAATGCTGAAAAACACACACACACACACACACACACACACACACACACACACACACACACACACACACACACACACACACACACACACACTGACACACATACATATATCTGTTTGTCGCTTTCAACTCACAGCGACCCAAGTGTGTGCTTGTGCATGTGTGTGACTGTGTGTGTGTATGCATGATTGCGTGTGTGTGTATATCAGTGAATCACTTTGATGTTTTTTTTTGTGTTGTATCTTACCTCTGTGTTTCTCAGAGGTAAGATGTGCCTTTCGGGATCCCAAGGCTCACCAGGGGATTGGGTTATTATTATCAAACACCATATCAGGGAGCTCTTATTCCATATATAGTTATACATGTGCTATATAAATATATAAAGGTGGGTGGCAAACTTCCAGGCTTGATTTCCCAGGGGGCCGTTAGGAGAGTCTCATTAAGGTGCTAAAGAATGCAGTCACCCAGGAAGTCAGACGGAAATGGTTCTCTGTCAGAAGAACAGGGAGATAAGACGAGATCGAGATGCCAGTTCTCCCCTTGTCTGTCTGTCTGTCTGCCAGCTTCCTCTCCTCTTTTAACCAGAGGAAACATTACAGTCTGTGAACAGCCTGATCTATCAGTCTTTTTAAGTTCAGTACTTTTTTACTTGTTGTAACTGGGTCAGTGTGCAGGCCCTGTAGGAGTGCAGCCATCCCTTACAGACACTCTCCCCCTGGGCTAGAAGCCTCTAAGAGGCAGGCCCGGCCCTGGAGGGGAACCAAGAACTGGAAAGGCCACGGACAGCTGGTGGGGTCACTAACCCTGTTAGTCTAATTTTCAAGGATTTTGGATTGGGCATCTGGGGGTAGTTGGGAACGTAAAATTGACAGCGAAAGAGATGTTGCTATCTACTGTCAATTATGTGTATTGAATTTTTGAAGTACATAATGTTTTGAAGCACATCGACATCTATCGTTCAGTGTAATGTTTTCTGTTTCAAGGCAGGACAATTATTTTGCTGTTCTGCCACAATAAATGGCTTTAAATTGTAATTTTCTTCTATCCCCCCCCTCCCTCTCTCTGTACAGAGGTGCGGTTACAGGTGGAGGAGTCCGAGTCTAATATCACCGTGTCCCAGTCCAGTTCCATCCGGTTGGGCTGTAGCATCCCCTCCCAGTCCTCCAGAGACTCCCGCTTCTCCGTGTCCTGGTATGTGGAGCGCTCCTCCATGCTCTCTGAGGAGGAAGACCAGGGGGATGTTGACGAGGGAAACCGGGCCTGTGTGTTCTCCATCGGACACGACGCCGTGTTCGGGAACGGGAACTGTAGCCCAATCGAGGAGGCGGGGCCTAACTCACGCCTGCAGTTTGAGAGGACGACCTCTGACCTCTACAGTCTGACAATCCAGGGGGCGCGACTCGCTGACGCTGGGCGCTACTACTGTCATGTGGAGGAGTGGCTGCTCAACCCCCGCAACGCCTGGTATCGCCTGGCAACCAACAACTCTGATGTCACCATCGTCAACGTGATCCAGCAGGGTAAATCAATGAATACATTTCTGTAGTGCTTTTAGGAATAAAACAGATAGTGCCACATGGCGAATGACAATGTCCTGGGGCTAGAAAAACAAAGGCAATGCCATAGAATGGAGACGTATTATTGTTGTTGACATTTCAGCTGCAAAGTGTTTTTCTAAGACAAGTGTTTTTTTCACAAAGTGTTTAACAGCAACCCTGGCCAACCAACTCCTCCCATTTGTATCATTATTATTCTAGAGACCAAATATAAGATCATTGGCTTGTGCTGATCTTACTGATGATTCTGGTGTTTGAGGTAGTACTTACACAGTCACAGCTACTGTGTAGGCTGCTAAAAGTAACATGCCAAACAAACATCAAACTACACCATAATGGAATGCTCTCCATTGATGTCATCTCTTCATCCATATCACACTCACATCCTATTTTCTGTTCTCTCTGCCTTGCCCTTCTCCCTATTTTCTTTCTCTCTCTCTCTCTCTTTCTCTCTCGTTCTCTCTTCTCTCCGCTCTTTCTCTCTCCTCTCCACCCTCCCTCCCTATCTCGCTCTCTTGTTCTCTCTTCTCTCCGCCCACCGTTCCTGTCTCTCTTTCTCTCTTCTCTCTGCCCTCCCTCCCTATCTCTCTCTCCCCCCATTCTCTCTCTCTCCCCACAGTCTCCACCCTGCAGTCGGTGGTATGTTCCAACGACTCTCTCTTCTACTTTGTCTTCTTCTACCCGTTCCCCATCTTCGGCATCCTCATCATCGCCGTGCTCCTGGTGCGCTACAAGAGCCACAGACACAGCAAATCCCAGGAGAGCAAGAACGGCGCCCCCTTACTGTGGATCAAAGAACCCCACCTCAGCTACTCCCCCACCTGCCTGGACCCACCCGTCCTCAGCCTGCACCCCGGCTCAGTGGACTAAGGGACAGATCCATAGGCCTCATCCCATAGTCCTCATCGCGGACCCAACTAATACCACGCCAGGGAGGGGCTACTCCGGACCTCCACCTGTCTAATCACTTCTGTGTCCAAGCTGTCAATCAATCCGTCCATCCATGTATAATCCCACCCCCCTGTCTGCCTGTCTGTGAGTTACCCTGTAGCAGCTCTGTTGTGTGGGTGGGTGTGTGAGCATGTGGAAAAGTGTGTGTGCTTGGAATGTGCAGACGTGTGTATGCAGGACATGTGTGTATGCAGGACGTGTGTGTATGCAGGACATGTGTGTATGCAGGACATGTGTGTATGCAGGACATGTGTGTATGCAGGACATGTGTGTATGCAGGACATGTGTGTATGCAGGACGTGTGTGTATGCAGGACATGTGTGTATGCAGGACATGTGTGTATGCAGGACATGTGTGTATGCAGGACATGTGTGTATGCAGGACGTGTGTGTATGCAGGACATGTGTGTATGCAGGACGTGTGTGTATGCAGGACATGTGTGTATGCAGGACATGTGTGTATGCAGGACATGTGTGTATGCAGGACATGTGTGTATGCATGTAGGACATGTGTGTATGCAGGACATGTGTGTATGCAGGACATGTGTGTATGCAGGACGTGTGTGTATGCAGGACATGTGTGTATGCAGGACATGTGTGTATGCAGGACATGTGTGTATGCAGGACGTGTGTGTATGCAGGACATGTGTGTATGCAGGACATGTGTGTATGCAGGACATGTGTGTGGTTTGGAAGTATGGAAGTTGCTCTCTTTTTTTTCCCTTTCTCTCTCCTTCTCTTTTCTCCCTGTCCAGTGGAAAACCGGATTTCATAGCTATACTTTATTCTTTTTATTTCTCAGAAACAGTGATCTGTTTTTCAAAAGATGTGAAGATCACTCTAGAATGGAACAATCTGGAAACAGGGAAATGACAAGTCAAGGATCCTATAGTATAGGTGCATACTGTACTGTTCTGTACTGTGGACCTGGTGAGGATGATAAGACATGTCTCTCTCTGTGCTCAGTGGACTTAGCACTGATCTCAGAGCAGTTACTGCTTGGCCTTATACGTTAGTTACCTTAGCGAAGGCCCTCCTCCCACCGACTTCAGAGCTGTGGACTGGAATGCCACAGAAACACTAAAACACAAAGACACTCCCTGTGGCTTGGAAGTGAACTGTGTGTGTGAGACAATGTGTGAGAGTGTGTGTGTTCACCCATCTGTTTCCTCAGTGTGTTTGCGTTGGCAGACAGAGACAGACCTGGCCAACCCATTGAACACTGCCAGGCACCAGGCATCAGTGTGAATGCACTGCTCCTCCTCTCCAAACAGAGAGAGAACGAGGGAATGAGGGAGGGAAAGAAAGAGAGAGAGAGAGAGAAAAGGGAGGAGGATAAATTAACTTCTCAGTCCTGCTGAGGGCATACTTTTGACATGAAGGATATTTTAGTGCCAATACCTTCTTATTACACTCTTCCCTCTGCAACAAGTGTTTGAAGTTTAAAGCGGGCGAGCAAAGCCGATTGGCTCTGAGGCACTCTGTAAATATGGCTACCGACCCCCTGCTGGAGGATTATGGGCCTTGTAGGCATAAAGTGAGATTTTTACGCTTATGTTAAACCAGTTGAGCCGTTTTTGGCATAAATGTGTTGACACAGTGGAAATTATTGACTGAAATGAAATTCTCTGCCATTTTAAACGTTGTCTGCTATTACTACCCCATGCAATCTTTAATAGACTTTAATTAATGGAAACAAGCTGTTCAGCTCTCAGAAATTCCTGTAGAGGGGCGGTGAGACACAACGCATATCATCACTAGAGGGGTGTAGAAGTACATCACACACACACACACACACACACACACACACACACACACACACACACACACACACACACACACACACACACACACACACACACACACACACACACACACACACACAGACACACAGACACTGACACTGACACAGACACAGACACAGACACAGACACAGACACAGAGAGAAACATCCCCCCAAAAACAGCAGATTAACAATACCAACACACCATTCAAAAGAATTTCAAGTGGGCAATTTTATTTAGATGTTTTATTTTATACTGTTTTGCATAGTTTATGTACATTTTCTTTTTGTTTTGAAATTCTCCAAGAACTGCTCTTCTACTTGCGTTGCCAGGCAACCGCACCACACAGATACAAAATCATGATAACCCTTTTGCTGTGTGTCCATAGTAACAGGCACCGAAATGTCGTAGATATAGAAATGCTAGATTTGTTCTGCACGCTCAGTGGCATCACATTGAAGATTGTCATGAATGGGCCAGTGTCAACACTGTATTAATGAACTAACTAACTGCTCTATACCTGTATTGGAAACCTAGCAGCTTCACTATAGTAGTATATACAGTAGATTAACAGCAAGAGTCACACAATGGATCCACTTGAAGCTTTTTCTCATCTTGTTTATTTATTGAAGTGTACCGTGGCACCTAGTTAGGATGTGTGAGCTCCATAGAAATGCATTAGACAAACGGCCATAGACTCTGGAGTGGACTGGATGGAAACCGTCCTCTCTTGGACTGTGGACTGGGTGGAGAGCATGCTCTCTGGTTCCCCCTGACCTGCAGTGCACATGGCAGAAGGGTTGAGAATCTGTGTCACATTCCCAAAGTATGGAAGTGTGACATTCCTGTTCCGTAAAATAACCCTTTCACTGCCAGACCGACTGAAAGCTCTCGTCATTCTCTTCTCAATCGTGTCAAAATGTATATTGCATGACAATATTGCAGGAGGCATTTTGATGTTTTGTAACCTTTGAACTCTTGAGCGTTGTGTTTGTGTAACAGAACAATGCCAAGCCCTCCACTTCCTGTGCCAAGTGTCAGATGGATCTATAGAAGAGGAAGTTACTTTCAACTGTAGGTTTATGGGGGAGTTTTTTAAATGTATTTATATTTGCCATTCAAATCCTGAGATGGCTAAATCCCTCATCACACGTGTTGGTTGACAGCTATAGAACAGTGCATTCAAAGTGTATGTGGGTTTTCTATAAATAATGGGGACGATGTGTGACGTGATAAAAATTATGTTCAGGCAGTTCCACATGTGTACTTAGAGGAATAAACGTGAATAGAAGCAAATTGGCCCTATACAACAACATGACTGTATAAGCATGGCAATTCAAATTCAAGGACTTTCAGATACTTTTTTAAGCACTTAATGGTAATTTTTAAGGATCTCAACGTTATACAACTGTATAATGTAATAATGTACATATAAGGCCTAATACACAACCCCCAAAAAGCGTGCAACAGGTGTCAAAAAGGTAGATCAAACATATTCAAGTTATTATTGCATTCGAGAATATGAGAGAATGTGTACATTTCCTGACTAAATAGATGGGTTGCATGGCCGTGTTTCTGTAGTCTATGTGGCCGACGCAGGCTCACATAATAAAGCCATGAATAGCGGTAGCATTAATCTCTCCATTTGAATCTCCCCATCACTGTTTTTATCATGAGAAAGTGACCAAAAAACAGGTTTCTTTTTTAATGGAAGGAATTGTATGGAAAGCCAAGTTGTAGCCAACATTAGACGTTGTCCTCCGCATAATTACCACAACAGAGTAGTGCAACACCCATCAAATTAAGCTGTAGGAAACTAACAAAAGTGGCCTCTCTCTCACAAAAACTGATATCTCACAAAAACATTTTTATTAAATCATAGATCATTATAAGGGACCAGGAGATCTTATAAATTGGCTATAATAATTACAATAACTTTTCAAGAGCCAAACTGATTTTCAAGGTAGGCAGGCCTATTCCAGTACTTTAATTTCTGAACTCCAAATTCAAGTAGGCTACTACTTAAAATTGCAGGTGCAACATCACTTGGCTATGTCATTTGTTGTCATTATATCCAGAATAATGAATATGAATAGAGTGGGGTGTAGACTCGCGCACTGTATGCACAAAAACATCTGAAAACATGAACACATTACCTTGATGCTTCCTCTGTTAAATCTAAAGAGACCCTGCTGTAAATCAAGCAGACAATACAGACACAACTGTCTTCAAAAGCATAATGAAAGAGAGCTCCCGAGTGGCGCAGCGGTCTAAGGCATTACAACTCAGTGCTAGAGGCGTCACTGCAGACCCTGGTTTGATCCCGGGCTGTATCACAACCGGCCGTGATCGGGAGTCCCGTAGGGCGGCGCACAATTGGCCCAGCGTCGTCTGGGTTAGGAGAGGGTTTGTCCTGGGTAGGCCGTCATTGTAAATAAGAATTTGTTCTTAACTGACCTGCCTAGTTAAAAAAAGACAGAAAAATATTCTGGACATTCTTTGCAATTACCTTTTTTCGAGCACTTGCACCTTGTTCACACCTACAGGGCCATTGCGCAAAATGGTACGCAGCATCACCTGGATGTGTATACAACAAAGATCAACATTCACCTTCTGCTACCGTTTCTGTCAAGCTGTCTACGCATACAGTTTGATGCATATGTTCGATTTATCCAAAGTATGCACAACCCCGAATGCACTGCAATGCAATGCTGCAAGGCAAATGCAGAGTTCCATTGGAAATGAATGTACTTCTGGTGTACCAAAATGCAATGATGCTGTAGGTGTGATCGAGGTGTTACACACGATGTCCACCAGATGCATACAGTATTTTCTGGATATCTTTCCCACATTTTCCATACTTGAGGTACTGTACATGTGCTTCACTTTTCAACTAGCTAAAAGCTAGCTAGTTGTTGTCTGTGTGCTTCCATTTATACTACTGCACAGTAAAGCAACGCACAAGTTGAAAATATTGAACACATGCCCATCACAACAGCTGTTCATCACTTGACTGTCATTCAGAAAATTCCTACCTGGATCAGTTGATGATGTGTGAAAATATCACGTAACTAATCAGCTGGACACCAAATGCGCATCCCCTCAAGTATTTTGCATAATTATTGAAGAACCATGTTAATGACAGTATCGATTTTAGGTTTTAAGTATCAAGGTAATGTGACTCTTTCGGTTAGAAGAATTCTATTTTGCAGTGCATACATTATTTTGGATATGTGTGCCCTTAAACTGTTTTCACCCCAGAACATAAGGACAAAAAATGTTACGTAGTTACACTGCATTTCTGAGATCTCTACATACAAAACTGACAGTTAGATTCTTACAGGGCTCAAGTTCAATGTCTAATTTAACTGAATAATTAGTGCATAAAATGTATATAACGACAACTTACACTGCCATAAATGCAAGGACAGAAAATGTATGTTTTATGTCACAAAATTTTTGAAAATTCCATCAAGACACCAACCATGATAAAGGGTTAAAGCAGGGGTGTCAAACTCGGGTTTTTGGTTTTGCCTTTCAGTTAAGAGCTAGATAACCAGGTGAGGGGAGTTGCTTACTAATTAGTGACCTTCATTTATCAATCAAGTACAATGGTGGAGCGAAATCCCGCAGACACTCGACCCTCTGTGGAATGAGTCACACGTGGGTTAAAGGGATACTTCGGGATGTTGGCAATGAGATCCCTTTATCTTCTTCCCCAGAGTCAGATGAACTCATGGAAACCATGTGTATGTCTGAAGGAAGTTTGCTAGCATTAGCACAATGACTGGAAGTCTATGTGTATCTACTAGCATGCTAGTAGATACCCATAGCTAGTAGATGGCTATGATCCCCCTTATATCTTAATGTAATGACATGAAATGAATTGGCAGATTATTATCATTGGCTTATCAACAGCTGTAACAAGTTGTCCAGTGTAGGAAATCCTCACTGGTACCCTTGTTTATAGAAAGACCGCGTATGGGTGTTTAGAACTAGGATATGCTACCTAGTTAGGTCAGCAGCACATTGTTACCATATTGCCGACTCTAGGTTAGATGTATGCATCACTGAGTTAGATGCCAGTTGAAAGAGTAGTTCAAGGCAACTGTGCATGACCCTGGCCTGAACCCAGTTACCTGGTCCAACATCAGAGGTGGACCCTCCATCTTAAACTTCACTTTTTAATTGGTTTTGCCACAATTCCGTCATAAAGGAATTTGACAATCCCAGGATCTCTGACTCTGAACCACGAAGTGGAGGGTTGGTGTGTGATGTCACAGTGCCACCGTGATTGAAGCTGTACAGTCGTACTCTGAATGGTGTTTTTGTAGTAATCAACATCCATAGACGCCTCCTCAACGTTATCCAGACGTTCTGACGGTGTTGTAGCTGTGTTACGAGGGCTGCATGTAGTGGCTGTGTGCTGGCTACAGATTTAGCTGTAAAATAACTTTTGGTGATGTGTTCAGTTCAGCCAGTGCTGCTTTTCTCCAGTGATGTATTTTATGTTAATTTTTTTATCTATGAGAAACAGTGCACTGAAATTAAAAGGAAGGCCATAGCTTTTTTAAATGCTTGTGTTTTTTGTTGTATGACATGTTTTTGTAGATTTTTATTTTGTGTATATATAGTCACATCCCAAATTATTGGCACCCTTGATAAAGATTAGCAATATACTGTATAAAATAAATACAAATACTGAGCTACATTGTATGCTTTATTTATTTATTTTAATTATATTATTTTATACTAATACAGTTGGTCAGATTTTTGTTTAACAAGTACTAGCTTTTCTTTACAATACGTTGTGCACCCTCCCCTGGCGAGGATAACTGTGCCCTTGGGGTTATTGTCTTGGCTAAAATGTCCTGGTATTTGGTAGAGTTCATGATAAAGTTGACCTTAACAAGGGCCCCAGGACCAGTGGAAGCAAAACCACCCCATAACATCAAAGGTCCATCACCATCATTTACGGTAGGTATTAGGTTATTTTCTGCATATCCATCCTTCATACGAGGAGGCCAAACCCACCACTGCTGTGCTTCAACTGACCATAGCTCACGGTTCCAATCCAAGTGCCAATACAATTATTCAGACAAAGCATTTACATATGTTGGTTGCTCTCAATGGAGGCTTTTTTTGTCTAATTGTAGATTTAGAGACTTGGTAACCCCGACCAAGTTCTTTAATTCTTCAACTGTGGACCTTTATTTTCCTCCTGAACCATCTTCCTCACTGTGCGTGGGGATAAGATACACTTGGGTGCTCTATCAGGCAAGTTTAGTAGTGTTCCAGTTGTTTTAAAGTTTCTTCATTTTTGCTTTAACAGCGGTAACTGGTATATTTTTTTGTTTGTTAGTTTATTTGTACCCATTGCCTGATTTATGAGTCTAAAACCATTTGTCTCCATTCATGAGTTCTTTGCCTTTCCCCAGGGTGATGGAAGACAATGGAATTTTACATGTGTGTTACCTTATTTTATACCCCAGTGAAACAGGAAGCCACGGAAGGCCAACATACAGTTCCTTAAACTGAGATTAACTTTAAAAAGTAGACTGTTAATGCAGATACATGTATTAGAATTTTAAATAGTATATAAGAATCTTTAGGGGTGGCAAACATTTTCACAAGTGTCATTTTTAGAGTTTTTTTTACTTGTTAAACAATCCTTCTCTGAGCAAATGTATTAGTATGAAATAAAATGTTCCATTTTGATGATGACACAATATAGGTATTTTATCTTTATCAAGGGTGCCAATACATTGAGATGTGACATTATATTCTATTGAATAGTAACCATAGCTGTCATTAGAAAGGCACTTTGCTATTCTGTCAGTTTATTGCAATAAAAACATGTTAAGTGCAACCTTCAGTGTTGACATTACTCCTGACCCTTCCATGTTTCTTTCTATGAACCTCCTGACAGACTGTTTCTCTAATACAAAGATACTCTTAGTTTTTGTATTTATTTTGATTAAAGGAATTAGAGACTGAGTTAGTCTACTACAGTGCCTTGCGAAAGTATTCGGCCCCCTTGAACTTTGCGACCTTTTGCCACATTTCAGGCTTCAAACATAAAGATATAAAACTGTATTTTTTTGTGAAGAATCAACAACAAGTGGGACACAATCATGAAGTGGAACGACATTTATTGGATATTTCAAACTTTTTTAACAAATCAAAAACTGAAAAATTGGGCGTGCAAAATTATTCAGCCCTTTTACTTTCAGTGCAGCAAACTCTCTCCAGAAGTTCAGTGAGGATCTCTGAATGATCCAATGTTGACCTAAATGACTAATGATGATAAATACAATCCACCTGTGTGTAATCAAGTCTCCGTATAAATGCACCTGCACTGTGATAGTCTCATAGATCCGTTAAAAGCGCAGAGAGCATCATGATGAACAAGGAACACACCAGGCAGGACCGAGATACTGTTGTGAAGAAGTTTAAAGCCGGATTTGGATACAAAAAGATTTCCCAAGCTTTAAACATCCCAAGGAGCACTGTGCAAGCGATAATATTGAAATGGAAGGAGTATCAGACCACTGCAAATGTACCAAGACCTGGCCGTCCCTCTAAACTTTCAGCTCATACAAGGAGAAGACTGATCAGAGATGCAGCCAAGAGGCCCATGATCACTCTGGATGAACTGCAGAGATCTACAGCTGAGGTGGGAGACTCTGTCCATAGGACAACAATCAGTCGTATATTGCACAAATCTGGCCTTTATGGAAGAGTGGCAAGAAGAAAGCCATTTCTTAAAGATATCCATAAAAAGTGTTGTTTAAAGTTTGCCACAAGCCACCTGGGAGACACACCAAACATGTGGAAGAAGGTGCTCTGGTCAGATGAAACCAAAATTGAACTTTTTGGCAACAATGCAAAACGTTATGTTTGGCGTAAAAGCAACACAGCTGAACACACCATCCCCCCTGTCAAACATGGTGGTGGCAGCATCATGGTTTGGGCCTGCTTTTCTTCAGCAGGGACAGGGAAGATGGTTAAAATTGATGGGAAGATGGATGGAGCCAAATACAGGACCATTCTGGAAGAAAACCTGATGGAGTCTGCAAAAGACCTGAGACTGGGACGGAGATTTGTCTTCCAACAAGACAATGATCCAAAACATAAAGCAAAATATACAATGGAATGGTTCAAAAATAAACATATCCAGGTGTTAGAATGGCCAAGTCAAAGTCCAGACCTGAATCCAATTGAGAATCTGTGGAAAGAACTGAAAACTGCTGTTCACAAATGCTCTCCATCCAACCTCACTGAGCTCGAGCTGTTTTGCAAGGAGGAGTGGGAAAAAATCAGTCTCTCGATGTGCAAAACTGATAGAGACATACCCCAAGCGACTTACAGCTGTAATCGCAGCAAAAGGTGGCGCTACAAAGTATTAACTTAAGGGGGCTGAATAATTTTGCACGCCCAATTTTTCAGTTTTTGGTTTATTAAAAAAGTTTGAAATATCCAATAAATGTCGTTCCACTTCATGATTGTGTCCCACTTTTTGTTGATTCTTCACAAAAAAATACAGTTTTATGTCTTTATGTTTGAAGCCTGAAATGTGGCAAAAGGTCGCAAAGTTCAAGGGGGCCGAATACTTTCGCAAGGCACTGTATATCTGATCCTTCCATTACATAGTTTGTTTCTTCAGCTCTGTAGTGAGGGTTAATACCCATGATGCTCTGGGGTACTGAGTGAGTGTAAGATGCTGCTCTTGTGACCCTTTGGCAAAATGTGAATCCGTTTCTGCCTTTATACCACATGGCCAGGAGGGTCAAAATGGTGTGTGTGTCAGCCTGTCACAGGGATAAATGGTGCTCACAGGTCTCCCCTTGGCTAAGCAGCCTCTTTCTGACGGCCTCAGCAAATCACATCACACCCTTCATAACTCATTCTGACACACACTCTCTCTCCCTCTATCTAACACACACACGTGTCCACTATTGCTCAGACCACCCCATTAATAAGCCCTTAATATTCCAAACACACACTCACAAACTTTCCCATTTCCACACACACTCACACACCATGACCAGTGGGGGCCAGACCAAATCCTATCACCCTCTCCATAACTCACAGTGACACAGAGGAAAAATAACATTTACTACAGCAGAAATTATATTCCTTGGTGTCAACTTGATGCATGCAGGGTTAGTGGATCATATCGTGGGCCCAGTGGTACCCTGTAGGGCAGGCTCTATGGGAAACTATCTCCTATCTGTCACACAGCACTACACTGATGGTGTGCCACTGATGACATTGTTTTTTTGTTGTTAAAAAAAAAAAGACTCCCTTTTCGTGGTATCCAATCTTGTCTCATCGCTATCTTGTCTCATCGCTACAACCGTACAGGAGAGACGAAGGTCAAAAGCCATGCTTCCTCCGAAACACAACCCAACCAAGCCGCACTGCTTCTTAACACAGTGCACATCCAACCCTGAAGCCAGCCTCACCAATATGGTCGGAGGAAACAGGGGTCGCTAGTGCGCGATGAGACAAGGATATCCCTACCAGCCAAACCCAGACGACACAATTGTGCGTCACCCCATGGACCTCGCGGTCGCGGCTGGATGCGACAGAGCCTGGGCTCGAACCCAGATTCTCTGGTGGCAGAGCTAGCACGGCGATGCAGTGCCCTAGACCACTGCGCCACCCGGGAGGCTCACTGATGACATTGTTGATGCTGTTGTCAATGTGCTCTTTCACAACTCTGGTGGAGACAAAGAAATGGTGCTCAGTGGGGGATATTTTTCTCTCATCTCGCTCTCTCCCTCTGTTGCTCTCTTTGTTTCTCTCACTCACTCACTCACTCACTCATTCACTCTCAAACTCATTCTCTCCCTCTCCCCAAACACACACACGACAAGGGCTATTTTCAATAACAGTAAATAATAAAATACGCAAATACATGCTCACAGAGGACACAGACACCAGAGGGCAAACATGGGCAGACAGCACTTAACGATCCAGAGCAGAGAAGCAGCAGACATGCTAGTAGATGAGGATTTATCATCAGTGAGAGAGGAGCAGAATATAGAATGAGAGGCAGGACATCTCTCCAGGTTATACTTCAGCTAGTTGGGGGGCAGTATTCAGAACAGCATAACAATGATAAAATATGTACAAGAAGAATAACAGGAATGGATGTCCCATAGGCAATTAGTGGCGCCATCATAACGTGACCATTGATTATGCCTGGAGCTTTTGTTTTTAGCATAGCACCTGAGGTTGTAGTGACTTTACGTGTGAGTGTGGCGAGTGTGGTGTTACACATGAGAGTTCCCACAGTAACTGTTCTGACTCATGTACTAATACTATACACTGTTCAGGTTGGGTGTCCTGAGGTTTGGAGACTGAGTTAGTCTATTGATTTGTCTGCTGTATCAGTTGGTCTCCTGAGTGTTGCTCTCTGTGTTAAATCTCTCTGCCAGGAGGCTGGGGATCAATAGCTGTATTAAAGGCCTATTGGTTAGGACCGGATCATTGGAGAAATGTCTCAGTTTTCCTGCCGATAGACAAATAAAGACCATTGAACAAAGACTACTTACAATGTCTCGGTTTTCCTGTTGATAGACAAATAAAGAACCATTGAACAAAAACGATTTACTGTGAAGAGGAGAAGGTGACATTGTTGGCGTCATGGCAAATGAACCAAACACCCACCCTCTCTTCCTTATCTAAGCTGAGCTCTCACAGCTTTGTGCACGGCGAAAACCGCAATGCCGCGATCTCATCCATTATGAATTAGAAAACACGAACACACGCGCACAGAGACATCAATAAGTCTTGGCCTATCTATTATAGATAAACACTTAAAGTCCTGTATGTTCTTCCGTTGGCTCTCTGCCTGTGATGGGGTCGTTACTAAGGCAGCTCCCCATGACAACAACTCTGCATTCATTCAACACTGCAGTCCCATTATTGTCTATGAAAAAACCTCTTAATGGCTTTGGGTGCCCTTTGGCACAGATCTAGGATCTATCCTTACCTGTTAGGGGGGAAATGTGAAACTGACCTTAGATCAGTGCCTAGGGACAACTTAATCTTACTCCATGTGCCTGCCTTAAATAGCTCTGATTACCTGACAAAGCTGCTACTTTTACAATACCTATATTCCAGTGGAGGCTGGTGGGAGGAGCTATAGGAGGATGGGCTCATTGTAAAGGCTGGAATGGAATTCATGGAACGGTATGAAACCCATCAAACATGGTAACCACGTTTGACACCGTTCCATTAATTCCATTCCAGCCATTACAATGAGCCCATCCTCCTATAGCTCCTCCCACCAGCCTCCACTGCTCTATTCAAGCAATGTTATTGCTCCGTGCTTGACTTTACTGTACTGTCATGGAACTAAATGGAAATTGATCCTCTCACGAATTGTGGGCTCATAATATCACTGCTACGGTGTGCTTGCCCTGTATGCATAAATGGCATACATTACTGTAGACCCTCTCCTAAAACAACTGAAAACAGAGGGGAACTATGGAGCAACCATAACAAACAGGCACCCCATGTCACTGCGCCTCCCTCGGCAAATTACAATCACCGCCTACCATGAATCACTGCACACTCACTCCCCAGGGGCAAAGCAGAGAGATATTTTGTAATGTTTTTCTAAGCAATTACAGTTGCATGTTTTAATTGTTAATTAGATGGAGCTAGCACACACACTGTATCAGAGGGGAGGAGTTTATGCATAAATAATGCCGTGTTCGTGGGCTAGTTAGAACTTGGAAACTTGGACATTTCCGACTTGTTTCTGAGTGGTTGTAGTTATACACGTGCCCCGTTCAGCCAGTTAGCAAGTCGGACATTTTTGAGTTTCCTAGTTCCGACTGACAACAGTAAGCTAATCAGCGCCACACTTCCTGCCTCCTGTGGGATTGTGGGTGATTATGAATAAGCTGAACATGCGATGCGACGAGTGAAGTAATGTGCTTTTGGTGTTGAATAGGACAGGGAGAAGAGGAGGGCAGAGATATCACCTCTAGCCACCAGAAAGAGATAGATGAAGAGTAGTGGGAAAGGTGAAGAAAGCGAGAGGGAGAATAAAAAGGGAAGATGAAAGGGGGACATAATAAAGGAGAATGCATGCAGCACCATGTTCTCTTACATTAACAGATTCATTATACACTAGCCTATCTTTGGACCGATGGTTTTGAATAATCAATTTAATGTGATTGCATGATGGATGAGAAATGTTACATCTCTAGTCTACATATCAATAAGTTTTGATTTAGATGATCATGAATGTGATTAAATCTAATTCACATTGGAATTCGAAGCATTGGATGCCACTTCCTCCCAGTAGATAGTGTTTATGAGAAGAGCAGGGATGTATTCGTTACGTCAATTCTGTTGAAAAACGTTTCATCTGTTTTTTGCCAACAAAAACAAGAGTTTCTATTGGACAAATTCTGGTAGGTCCCGCCCCGTTTTGTTTCCTTTTTGGTAAACAGTAAACAGCTTCTGTTGTAAGACGTAATCAATACAACCCTGGTTTCTGGTTTAGCAGTGATAGTGTGTTCCAATGTGTAATGTAGGCTCTGACTACTAAACCCTGCACAGTAGGGCCCTCTGCAGGGCTCCGGGGTCGTGTCCTCCGGAGTCCTGTCCTCTGGGGTCGTGTCCTCCGGGGTCGTGTCCTCTGGGGTTGTGTCCTCTGGGGTCATGTCCTCCGGGGTTGTGTCCTCCGGGGTCGTGTCCTCCGGAGTCCTGTCCTCTGGGGTCGTGTCCTCCGGGGTCGTGTCCTCTGGGGTTGTGTCCTCTGGGGTCATGTCCTCCGGGGTTGTGTCCTCCGGGGTCGTGTCCTCCGTGTACTACTCTGTTCCAGCCTTCACACCAGAGACAGCAACCCAGCCAGACTCAGACTGCAGGTCTCTGAAGACAGGATCAAAAACTCCACGACATGACAGCTGCCAGTGTGTGTGTATGGCATACATGTATGTGTGTACACGTTACTGGGGTTATAATAAGCTTCTGTGTATGTGTACCCAACAATCAATGTTCTCCCCTGTGAGTGCCTGCGGACATACAGTGGAACATGTACAGTAGGCAGCTCACCCTGACTTGATCGAGTGTGGAGGAGGAGAGGACGCGTCAGAATAAGGCTCCAACCAACGCTACATAATCTTTCACTCTCTCTCAGTAAATGGCAGCATCTGGATATGGTTGCTATGGCACCAGTGGCATAACTCTTCCATTCCCTTGAGTAGCATTGGCTATACGCACAGCACAGTAGGACAGTAGGCCTATGTATAAGTCTGCTTGGTGTGAATTTGCCCATGTGTAAGTCTGGTTTGGTTAAACCTTGTGTAAGTCTGGTTTGGTTAAACCTTGTGGAATTTCACATTTTCCCTTTTGTCAAGAGTTTTCCTACCTGTATCTATGATTCCCTTGTTAATGGGCAATTTATAGAATGGAAGTTATAGTGCATCATCACACTTCTCAGTTTTCCTCTCTTAAAGATGACAAGCACTTCATCAAACATAAATGTGCAGTGTCTCATAAATACATGTAGAGAATAGTGTTCACGTATGACTCACAGCATTCTCCCCAGATACTATCATGACTAATGATGAGACGTAGCAGAGATCCAACTGTAGGATAAACCTTGTCAGGATCTATTAAGAGAAAAATAGACACAGGTGACCCTCTTACATGTCCCTACCACACACACATAGACCTCAAAAGCCACCCGGTATTACCATTTCTGTAAATAAACTATCTGTTCTCTGTCTCATATGAACCTCTGTCTTGTGTGATATGTGACACTGAAATGGAAATACAGAATTCTGAAATCAATATTGCAGGAGAAATTGAATCATCTTCCAGACATGTTGCATTATTTAGAACAAGCGGCTTGCAGCTTAAAGTATGTCATGTGTGATTCTCATTGCCAAGACGTTTGTCCCAGTGGGCATAGAGATGTAGAGATGACCTCTATCTCTCAGACAAAATGACTGCTGGCGGTAGAAGGGCTTTGAGCAGTGAGCACTATTCAGTAAAAACAGGTAACTAAAGGGGGGAAAACACCTGACATACTTCTTGCGTTACTAACTGGAAAAAAATATTGTCAGAGTTAAATAGTGTTAAATACAAAGAGTCTTCCTATCAGGGCAGGGAGAGGATTGTTTTTCTATTTATCCTGCAACTATTTGTTGTGATTAAATAAACCCCTGTCTCAGCCTAACGCTCTGTTGGTTTATGCATTCAAAGCCAGGTGTTAACTTTACATCACATCATTAAAATTACATATGGATCAAGAAGATCACTAATGCTCACCTATGGCACATGTTAGTCATTTATGGATAATTCACTGTTATCAATAATCTCATGACTTAATATCAGTAGGTAATAAGCAGGGTTGGGTAGGTTACTTTTTAAATGTAATCCCCTACTAGTTAACTATCAAATTGTAACAGTAACGTAACTTTTAAATGACCCAAACTCAGTATCGTAATCTGATTACATTACATTACATCTGATTACTTTCCCTTCCCCTCAAGAGGCATTAAAAGAAGACAAAAATGTCTGTTACCAATTGAATGACATTATTGCAGGATAAATCAATGTTAGAGTTTACATAGCTGGCCATATATGGATGATTCATTTGACTTTATGGGTTGGTTATGTTGGCTTCTTCTAACCCATCGCTTTCTACTACATATAATATAATAATACGATTAAATTATATCTTTACATTAAAAACTATCAATCAGAATTCCAGTCATTCCAATAAATGTTATACCCCTTGATCTTCAAAAATAGGACATGGACATATGGAAAAATAGATTAGTCTATTTGTTTTTCCTGCGCAAGACCCCAAAACTAAGGACTAATTAGCCAGCCCTACTCTGTTGTTTATGATTAGAGTTGAAAAATAAATGCTGTGCTCATGGAGTGGCATGCTTTGAGCACTACTGAAAAGTGCTATTTACATGTGAAAAATGAATGCAATATGCTACATTTGCTATAGGTCTATTGTTAATCTTTTTGTTGGTGACACTTTGATATCTTGATAATATGCAGCTGTTTAAAGGGCAAATCCACAGATGAAACAATAACAAAACAGTTGCCCCGCCTTTGTTTTGATAAAAAACTGAGGGATGGGCCTGGAGAAATGTATTCACTCTCAGGTTAATAGTCAGAGCTATGGATGCGAGGACTGACCATCCATGATATTAAAATTATTGTTTTAACCATGTTATGAGGCTATACAGTGTTTGTTTACATTTACAATGTTTACAAACATCGGAGAAAAACAAGCTTATATTTTGGGTTCTCATGGAGCTTGACAGTTGAACTAAACTCATGAGGCATTTCTAAGTTATATTCTTCAGCAATCAATGGATATTTATTAGTCCAAAAATGGATGTAGCAACTAATGTGTCCATTAGTCCTACGGGTTTATTTATTTGACCAGCATGAATTAGATGGAGCAATAAAAGCCCCACTATTATTCCACAGGCTTGGATCAGAGAGCATTTAGTTACAAGAGAGCATTTTTCACTGGCTGTCCACTGGTTTAAAAAACAATGATTGATAGATAGGCACCTTAAACTTCTTGAATTCAACCATTATCGGGTTCAAATAAACATTTAGATTTGTGAACAGCTATCTACAACAACCACAATACTTAAGGTGCAAATATCTAAATGAGAGAGCAGCAGTGTGATTCACATCAATACGCTATGTAGATATCAATAGTAAGTGATATCCGTATCGCCGTAGACTACACCACTACTGTCATCCTTACCTCAAAGCGTTTATTCAAATTGGATAATCTTTGCATGCCGATAGCAGCCGCATCATTGGAAGACATAGCTTGGACTGTAGCCTACAAAAGCCTGTTCCTGCTCTTTTCCCGTAATCCATCAAACACATTTGGTTTGTCATCATAGTGGTCTCTGACTTGTGATCAGACTCGCTCAGATGATAAAAAAAACTTTAACTTGCGCCTTTTTTCAATGCTGATTTGAATGTCATTGCGAAAACAGAGGTGTCATATTTATTTTCACAAACATCTTTTCTGAATTTAAAAGTCATCTTCGAAGTAATCATCTAGTTTTTCAAAAGTATCTGTAATCTGATTACAATATTTTTACTAGTAATTTAACCGATTACAGTTACCTTTTTTCTTGTAATCCATTACTCCTCAACCTTGGTAATAAATCACAAGTAAACAAGATAATACATAAAACAGGGAGCTGAAAAAAATAAGAATGACAGTCTCCGGCTTACAAACATCAGGATGAATAGTTTGAGCAAGCTTGCCCTCTAGTGTCTAAGTATTAAAATCAGTGTTGTGTTCGAGATCACCTAAAGTGAGACCGACTTAAGACCAAGACCAGAAGCCTTTGGGAAGGGCAAGACTAAGTCAAGACCATAACCAGAAAAATGTCAAATTCAAGTCATAAAAGTCCAATACAAGACCATGATTGTAATTGTCAAATCAGCACCATAATAAGAGTTCAAAATGTCCAGTATTTCTGTGTTCATATTTCAGAACAACATATGGATTCTTTAGACATTCAGAATTGTAAAAAAAATGTATGCTAAGGGAAAATAGAGCCACTCTACAAATTATTACTAACCCAAACACAGTGGGGAACAACGAGGGCCTTCTAAGCCTTCAGAGAAGGGCTACGGATTTATAAAATAATTCTAATTATATTGTTTTTAATTATGTTTTGATTTACTCTTCAGTTTTGTTAGAAAGGAAAGGGTTAACGCTGAAGAGAACATGATCCAATCAGGATTTATCTTTGGTGATCTCTGGGGAGATAAATCTAGCTATTTAAGTAAGCCATTGGCTAGGCCATCATAAGCTTGATAGAAGGCATCTGCCATTCATCTGTATTAAAGCAACATTTTGGAGTGCCATTGGAATTAACCAATCACATTGACTTATAATGGGGGGGACCGTTTACTGAGGAGTGGCTTCCAGTAAGAAGTAGTAGGTATAGCAAGCATTAGTAGGTATAGCTAGCTAGCTTTTGTTGTAGGCTAGTTTACAGCAACTGCAGCAGGTGTTATCAAAGAGGATGGATGCTGTTGCTAATTTATTAGCTTCTCCCTTTTCATGAATAACTCATCCATTGAGTGGAACTGTGTTTTTTATTGCAGCTCACATGCTGTTGTTAGCCATCTCTTTGAAAATAACTTGTGTGTGTGAAACATGGTTGCATTTAAACTTTAGATCACCGGTTACTTTGAGTGCTAAATGTGAAATGTTTTTTGCAATGGGAAGTAATAATTATACATTTCAATTGGAAAATACTTAGCATAAAGGTTGTGTTTTTGTATTATTGTGATTGGGACCAACTGGCTTAGCAGTATGTCTGAGTGAATGGGCTACTTATTCTTCAACGTCATGCTGTGTGTGACTGCTGTCTTTCCATCGGCGCTATGCAGTACGTTTTCCGACGAATTGTACAGATTTTTATTCAAAATCACACTTTTTTTTTTTTTTATAAAAAAATATGATGTTCTATGTCCACAACAATGCTTACACCACATCAGGAGACCATTTTGAGGTCTGGGAAAAAAATATTTTTGAAGTGTGTAGTTTCCCTTTAATTCAATTGTGTAAAAGAAATGCCCTCACATGATACAAATCAGATTATATCACTGTCAGGTAGGCCTACATTGCAGTCCATTTTTTTTGTATGTTTTTTGGGGGAAAGCCTTTAGAAATGTTCATACAGACAGCCCATGATGACTGAATTGAGCATTGCAAATAGCCTACTAACCAAGACAAGACCAAGATCAAACTTTATCAATATCTGTTTTGCATACCCATTGTTGCCTTAGTTAGCATTTAATGGTAGATATCATGAATTGAAACGTCTTTCCTAGCCACGGGTGTGGCTGAAATAGCCAAATCCACTCATTTGAAGGGGTATCCACATACTTTGGTATATACAGCGTACTTCACATGCTTTGCAGTTATGTTGGCTACTTTGTGCATGATTTCCCTATTGTACTACATAAGTACAATAGTACAATACATAAATCTTATACCCCACTACACTAATGTGATATGCAACAGTAGGGATTAAGAAGTGGGTATAGGCAATGCCCTCTGGGAAAATAAAAAATAATAATAAAAAAGTGGGTATATGCCATATACAGTGCTTTTGGAAAGTATTCAGACCTCTTGAATTTTTCAAAAAAATAAATCATCATTCTATACACAATACTCCATAATGACAAATCGAAAACAGTCACTTTATTTTAGCAATTGTATTAAAAATAAACAACTGAAATACCTTATTTACATAAGTATTCAGACTCGAAATTGAGCGCATGTGCATCCTGTTTCCATTGATCATCCTTGATGTTTCTACAACTTGATTGGAGTCCACCTGTGGTAAATTCAATTGATTGGACATGATTTGGAAAGGAACACACCTGTCTATAAAAAGGCGCAAAAACCAAGCCATGGGGTCTGAAGGAATTGTCCGTAGAGCTATGAGACAGGATTGTGTCGAGGCATAGATCTGGGGAAGGGTATCAAAACATTTCAGCAGAATTGAAGATCCCCAAGAACACAGTGGCTTCCATCATTCTTAAATGGAAGAAGTTTGGAACCACCAAGGCTCTTCCTAGAGCTGGCCGCCAGCCAAACTGAGCAATCGGGGGAGACGGGCCTTGGTCAGGGAGATGACCAAGAACCAGTCACTCTAACAGAGCTCCAGAGTTCCTCTGTGGAGATGGGAGAACCTTCCAGAACGACAATCTCTGCTGCACTCCACCAATCAGGCCTTTATGGTAGAGTGGCCAGATGGAAGCCACTCCTCAGTAAAGGGCACATGACAGCCCGCTTGGAGTTTGCCAAAAGGCACCTAAAGGACTCAGACCACGAGAAACAAAATTATCTGGTCTGATGAAACCAGATTGAACTCTTTGACCTGATTGCCAAGCAACACGTCTGGAGGAAACCTGGCACAATTCGTACGGTGAGGCATGGTGGAGGCAGACCTCAGACTGGGGCAGTTCACCTTCCAACAGGACAACGACCCTAAGCACACAGCCAAGACAACGCAGGAGTGTCTTCGGGAGAAGTATCTGAATGTCCTTGAGTGGCCCAGCCAGAGCCTGGATTTAAACCCAATGGAACATCTCTGGAAAGACCTGAAAATAGCTGTGCAGCGATGCTCCCCATCCAACCTGACAGAGCTTAAGAGGATCTGTAGAGAAGAATGGGAGAAACTCCCCAAATACAGGTGTACCAAGCTTGTAGCGTCATACCCAAGAATACTCAAGGCTGTAATCACTGCCAAAGGTGCTTCAACAAAGTACTGAGTAAAGGATCTGAATACTTATGTAAATGTAATATTTCAGTATTCATTTTTTATAAATTAGCAAACATTTCTGAAAACCTGTTTTTGCTTTATCATTATGGGGTATTGTGTGTAGATTGATTAGGGGGGAAAAAGCAATTGAATTCAAGGGGTCTGAATACACTGTACCTGCCTATAGCCTCCTCTACACCACTGGCCCTTTGTGTATTACAAAAGGTGCCCTCACCCACATGATGGTATTACAGTAGCTGTCCTTTCAGCAATAGCTTTGGTACTATTTTCATCTAGAAATGCATTTCATATATGCAACGCTCACTAATTGACCAAGAAGGAGAGTGATACGAGTGCTGCATCAGATGACCTGGCCTCCACAATCACCCGACCTCAACCCAATTGAGCTGCTTTGGGATGAGTTGGACCGCAGAGTGAAGGAAAAGCAGCCAACAAGTGCTCAGCATATGTGAATACTCCTTCAATACTGTTGGAAAAGCAGCTGGTTGAGAGAATGCCAAGAGGTTGCAAAGCTGTCATCAAGGCAAAGGGTGGCTACTTTGAAGAACCTCAAATATATTTGGATTTGTTTAACACTTTATTGGTTACTACATGATTCCATGTGTTATTTCATAGTTTTGATTTCTTCACTATTATTCAACAATGTAGGAAATAGTAAAAATAAAGAAAAACCATTGAATGAGTAGGTGTGTCCAAACTTTTGACTGGTACTGTAGGTGTAGATTCATGACGCATTTGGATTTCCATGATCAGAACTCTACGATCAGAATACTAAAGCTGCATGAAATGCCAAGTCTAGACACAGCTTCTAGAGAGGGGAGCAGATGTCTAATGAAGTCCGGCCATCGTCCTTGACCATGTGGTAAACAGAGGCCTTACCAGAGGCTGCCAGATTAGTTCACCCCAATCTGAAAAGATCGACTGTCAATTCGATCGTGAGAACTTTGCCAAGAAAAGCGGTAACTCTGCAGGATATGCACTATGCTTTACCACTACATTTACAGTAAACAATATTGTAACGCACGTAAATTCATTCTTCCAGTATGATCTATTGACAGTATACTCTGTTCTAACCTCAGAATTGACAGAAGACCCCATGGTGGTGGCCATGTGCTGACCGAGCAGCAGGAGTGGGCAATTGTGAGGGCCAGGAATGACATTGCCATTGAGGAGAACGATGAAACATTTTGCCAAACACATTTACCTGGTGCATTTTGAGAAGAACAATGACTGGGTGATACAACGGCGGGGTGCATATGTTCAAGTACAGCACTATATACTGTATTACTGTTACTATTTAATCCACATGCTACTTCACAATATATCACAACTATACTGTAAACAATAACTAACCAAAATGTGTTTTTAGAGGGTGATGGTGCTTGATGCTGCTGTGAACCGTCACAAGTATATCTTTGTTGATGACGCGGGCTTCAACCTGGCCAAACCTCATCGGCCAAGGGGAGATCGTTCAAGTGCCTGGAAAACATGGGCGAAACAGCTCCATGTGCGCAGCTATCTCTGAAGATGGTGTGGTAGGATGTAAGCCATTACTTGAATCCAACAAAGCTGCACACCTCATTGTGTTTCTCAATACAATTGAGCAGGCCTATCAAGGTGAAAGGGTCACCTATGTCATTTTGAGGGACAATGTCAGGTTCCATCATGCAGGCATAGTTTTCAGGCCCATCCCTGATTCTTGACCCTATACCTGCCCCCATACTCTCCTTTCCTCAACCCTACTGAGGACCTTTTCAGTATAGAGGTGGAAGATGTACGATCGCCATCCCAATGAGCGTGCCACTATTCTTCTGGCCATGGATGAGGCATGCGATGACATCAATGCAGAACCAATGTCAAGCTTGGATTTGCCATGCCAAAAGGTGTTTCCCGTGGTGCATGAACAATGAGGACATTCACTGTGATGTGGATTAGAATGTATGGCCAAATGCTCAAGACAGGCTTGATGCAAATGAATACGTGTTAAAGGTTGTTTCATTTTCATTCCTTTAACTTGTTTCATTTCATTTCTTACACTTGATTACAGACAGTAATGTGTCAGATACATCTTCAAATAATATTTTTGCAGGAATCTCCTTGCGAATGATTTTGCCGAAGATTGTAGCCCAATTATGGCCAGGTATCACCGCCACCTAGATTGTTGCAATTATATCTGAAAAATATTTATTTCTATGATTTAATAAAAATAAAAGGTAGAGGATGTCTTCATTGATCACAAATGATAGATTTTCTGTCAATTTTGCTGGGCAATGTCATGTAAGTGTATATAATGTGAAAACGAATTTATAGTACTGTAGCATATTACTTTCAGCACTTCTAAGGGCGATTTGAAACGCATATCTTGCATTGTTTGCTATTGGATTAATTGGTAGTTAAAAATGACTAAATTGAAAAGATATCATTGTGTTTTGGAAATTCTGACAAAGTTTGAGAATTTTTTTCAACAAAAGTAAAAAGACTAATGTTAAGAATAAAATAGATATCCCAGATACCAATAGGCATTAAGATATTGTTTTAAAAAAGGACTGTATATATTTCACGTGGTTTTATACACTGACTGAATGGAAACTTTTAATTATGAAAAGGCTATTTTACTCCGCTGGTCTCGGGAAGAAGTTACGAGTCCTCAATGTCCAAGACCGAGTAAAAATGTATCTGACACAGAGACTCTCAATGTGGTGTTGAGTACTACAACGCTGAGTAAAATACTGCTTGGCAGATCAAGAGGAGGGATTCCATGCTTCATGTGTCTGGGTGAAATAGTAACAGGTATTTCACCCCGGCAGTGACAAAATACTAGCCTGTCCAAAGAAACTTTGTTCATCATATGGCCTCTAATTCTGCAGTCCTGTATCTAACACCTCTCACTCTCTCTCTCAGCACTAGCAAAAAAAAAAAAAGACCTTCAATTCAGTTACATTTTTTGGTCAGACATATCTTTATCATTAGTTCGACATAACAGTATTCCAAAAAATATTCAGGAATGTTTACAATTATTGTGTGCAATCAACGTAACCACTGTTCCACTCTCGTTAAAGTGTTAATTTATCCACAGGCCTAAGCTGGGTGGTGGGTAAATCATTGGTTGAGTAGTGATCCTGGCTGAGTGTGGGGATTTGGGGTTGGTTCTGATGTTCTGGGGTATTGAGGGGCAGGGACGCAGCTTCACTGGATCAAACTGTGACATCAGCACACCCGTCTGCAGAGCACCAACTTCCACCCCTCCCTGACCACCAAAGAGAAACATATTTTGACTGTCCCACTTTAGGGTGTATTAGCATGTTGCTATGGCGTTCTGGTGTGAGGAATTACTGTGATGATCGCCAGGCAGGGGGCGTGTCAACGGTCCAGTGAGCGTTTCTGTATGGCCTCAGAGACGGCAGTCCTCAGCATTGTGATGACAGAGCGAGGGTCGTCGCTGCTCACCACCGCACTGCCCGACACAATCATGTTAGCGCCCGCCTACCAGAGACACACACAGAAAGATAAACACACACACAGTGAACACAAGCAACGAGACAACGTAGTTAAGCACCAGGGCCCACGGGTGCATGGTATGGGGAGGCATGTACACACCTCAGCACACTTGTGGATGGTAGAGGGACCCACTCCTCCGTCCACCTCAATGTCCAGAGAGGGAAACTGACTCCTTAGCCAGCTAACCTAGACACACAGAAACAGACAATGAAATGTCAATGACATGCCCCACATGTCCAAAACAGACACGGCAAATATATAATCAAACCACACAAATCCACAGACCGTGAGAATCAAACAAAACAGAGAGACACACAGAGAACCCCTCTAACACATTACTCAGATGACACAATGTCAACTGAAGATATTGTAACAAACCTCTGCATTCAAAATAAACTGACCTTGTGTATAAAACAGATCACAGATGACAAAGAATCTTTTTCATGCAGCTTATCAGACACATGCTCTCTAGCGAGAAAAACATAAGCCACAAAATAACACATAGGATGTGTTTACACAGGCAGCCCAATTATGGCCAACAGATCTGATCTGATCGGTCAAAAGATCAACTAGTGGCAAAAAAATAACAGAATTGGTTGGGCTGCTTGTGTAAATGCAGCCTGATAGACAGACACACAAACACAACACACTACCTTGGGCATCATGTCCTCCATGAACTTCTGGCCTCCAAAGCCAGGCTCCACAGTCATGACCAGTGCCATGTCAATCTGTCCTGCCCATGGGGCCAACTCCTCTACTGTGGTCCCGGGCTTTATGGCCAGGCCCACCTACAACACACACACACACAGTGTTACATTACCGTACATGGGTGAAGACGCACAACTGTTAGACAACACATAGTTGTGAACTTTCTCTGACTGTGTGTGAATCTGTGACCATCCACTTCTCGCAATCTCTGACCTCCCATATCAGGACCTCACCTCTGGTCTCTCTCTATAGTCAACTATGCCTCTCTGTCTCACCTTCATGCCACTCTCTCTGATCTCCTTAATGAGGTTTCCAGCATTAGTAGTGGTCTCCAGGTGGAACGTGTACTGATTAGCTCCTGCTGCTGCCATGGGTTTCACCCACTGCTCCGGCCTCGACACCATCATGTGCATGTCTATAAGAGAAACACAAACACACACACACACACACACTTTTGAGATGGCTTCTATGCAAAGCTGAACAAACCATAATCCTACTTAGAACAAAGTATTATGGTGGCACCAGTGTCAGTAATAATGGTAGCTGTGGTCAGCACGTTCAGCTAGAATAAATAGGTACTGGTCAATGTGTTGTCATACAGGTAGCCTAGTGGTTAGAGTGTTGGACTAGTAACCGAAAGTTTGCAAGTTAAAATCCCCGAGCTGACAAGGTTAAAATCTGTCATTCTGCCCCTGAACAAGGCAGCTAACAAACTGTTCCTAGGCTTTTATTGAAAATAAGAATTTGTTCTTAACTGACTTGCCTGGTAAAAAAAAAAAACAACAGGGACATATTGTAACCATATCAGAGTAAGGTTGTGTTACTGACCAAAGAAAGGGTCTGGCCCCACGCAGTTCCTTAGGCACTCCACCATCGGGTGGCCAAAGGTGATGTTGGGGACAAAATTACTTCAAGGGAACAAGATACAATCATTATCCTTATGTGACTGATTCTACTCCAGTCACGCTGATGCAAGGCAGGCTGATCAATAACAAAACGTGCTATGTGCTAGCTAACTATCAGTGCTGAATAAAACTAAAACTGAAAAAAAGATAAGTAAACTGTGGATGTCGTAAACAGAGTTGCAGAATGTTATGCAATGTGGACTGGTATTGCAATCTGCCGTGATGTTGACATCACCCATAATGACTTTTAGCTTGACTTCTAACAATATATTAACACAAGTCAACAAAAACAGCAGTGATTGCTAACGTTAACTAAAATGTGCATACATTCACAGTGTTACAGCTAGCTAACGTTAGTTAACTGCCTGACTGTGAATCCTATTGGACTGAGGCTATGCTAGTTAGCTAGCGTGCTCTCTGGATTTGTTCACCCGTCCATAACGTCGAGGTGCAGGTAGTCAGCTCCGCACTCCATCATTCGGACGCATTCACTGCCCAGGCATGCGAGGTCACTGCTGAGGATGGACGGGCCTATCTTTGCGCTGTAAGACATGTTGAAGGTCTCTGCTCTGTGTGCTCGATTGCAGTTCAAGAAGTACTCCAACGTGCGAGTTTGCTACTTCCGTGTTCAACGCTGCTTTCAAAATAATTTCTGTTCCAAATGTTGCCACTGGATGGCGTATAAATCATACTGAAGTGACACCACTTTCACATATTTTCCTGTGTTGAAAAAATACTTTATATTGCCCACACAGCTCATATATTTTCTTAGCTGGCTGTAAGATTTAGTGGGCAGGGCATTTGACTGAAGGTTGACAGGAAGAGATGAGCTGGGTTGGGTCCAATCCCTGAAAATGTGGGGGACCGTATCAGTGTGTGTGAGTATTGGCAGCCACTTGAGAACAGGAGGCAGGGCAAGACAGGACCGAGGTCAATGGTCACACAAAGTACTGTGGGAGAGACCAATACTACCTCTATATAGACCTCTGCCTCTTATTCTCTCTCTCTCTCTCTCCCTCTCTCTCTCTCTCTCTCACACACACTTTTTTTGTAGAAAGGGTTTTGACTCTGTGCCTTTCTGTGGTCAGAGGCTTGCTTTTGGAGTGGTTTAAAAGTTATGAAGAGTTCATCCGCAGTCCAACCTCCAACTTTTAATGATTTATAAGAATGTGAAAAATGAATCCTTGGTAGTTCCAGCAGCATTTTCTGTGGCCACTACAGACCCAGTCACATCCATGAGGGTAAACACCAATGTGACATTAATGGGTTTGGGCTGCGGGTTGCGTTTCTGCTGTAGAGATGATGGTGAGCTGTGGTGGCATGGTATGCACCAGGGGACAGGAAGGTAATATGTTATCCTCAAGTTGGCTTGAGTTAGAGTAAGTGTGGTTGTCATGGTGAATGGGAGCCTTAAGTAAGAGCTCCTGAGGGAGAGCTGTAAAGACTTAGGATATGACAGCCTCGCTATACACACACACACACACACACACACACACACACACACACACACACACACACACACACACACACACACACACACACACACACACACACACACACAGGCCCTCAGCAAGGTTGATACACTTAACAGTGTTTGTTGTAGATGTCTGTCTGTCCACACGTCACTGACAGGCCGCCATATCATCACTCCGTCTAAAACATCTCTCTCTCTCAGACGCCATCTTGAGAGCTTTAGATGTGATAAAGTAGTGTCCTGCAAGGGTACAATGAAGGCCATTTGTAAAGAGCCCAGATAGGCTTGTCACGAATACAAATCTACCTGTCTGCTCTATAATATATATTGTTTCTCTGAGGTTAAGAGGGTTTCCACTGGGCACAGACGTCAATTCAACGACTATTCCACATAGTTTCAATTGCAATGAAATGACGTGGAAACAACGTTAGTGTTTGCCCAGTCAGTTAATGTTCTTGACTTTACATGAGGTGACATTGTAAAATGGTGCACTCGGCGGTGGAGGTTTTAGTGGGAAGGCAGACAAGATTCCTGGTGCAATGCCCAGATTGAAAGCTTTTTGTACGTGTATTTACAACAAAAACAACAGGATGACAAATTGAAAGAGTAACACATCCTACACCACACACAAGGGCAGGGCTCTCCAGAGGGCGGAGCGGTCTTCCCAACGCATCATCGGGGGCACACTGCTTTCTCTCCAGGACACCTACAGCACCTGATGTCAAAGGAAGGCCAAAAAGATCATCAAGGACACCCGAGCCTGTCTGTTCATCCCGCTATCATCCAGAAGGAGAGGTTAGTAAAGGTGCATCAAGCTGGGACTGAGAGACTGAAAACCAGCCTCTGTTCTCAATGCCATCAGACTGTTACAGTGCATACGGATATTATTCAGACCCATTCACTTTTTCCATTTTTTTTTATATTACCGCCTTATTCTAAAAAGGATTACAATATATTTTTTTATCATCAATCTAGACAAAATACACCATAATGACAATGCAAAAACAGTTTTTTAAAAAGGTTTGCTAATTGATTAAAAATAGCGATTACAGCCTCAAGTCTTCGTGGGTATGAAGCTACAAGCTTGGCACACCTGAGTTTCTCCCATTCTTCTCTGCAGATCCTCTCAAGCTCTGTCAGATTTGATAGGGAGCGTCGCTGCACAGCTATTTTCAGGTCTCACCAGAGATGTTAATCTGGTTCAAGGCTGGGCTCTGGTTGGGCCACTTAAGGCTATTCAGAGACTTGTCCCAAAGCCACTCCTATGTTATCTTGGCTGTGTGCTTAGGGTCGTTGTCCTATTGGAAGGTGAACCTTCGTCCCAGTCTGAGTTCCTGAACGCTCTGGAGCAGGTTTTCATGAAGGATCTCTGTGTACTTCGCTCCGATCATCTGTATCTTGATCCTGACTAGTCTCCCAGTCCCTTCCTCTGAAAAACATCCTCACAACATGATGCTGCCACCACCATGCTTCACCGTACGGATGGTGCTAGGTTTCCTCCAGACGTGACGCTTGGCATTCAGGCCAAAGAGTTCAGCCTTGGTTTCATCAGACAAGAGAATCTTGTTTCCTACGGTCTGAGAGTTCTTTAGGTGCCTTTTGGCAAACTCCAAGCGGGCTGTCATGTGCCTTTTACTGAGGAGTGGCTTTCATCTGGCCACTCTACCATAAAGGCCTGATTAGTGGAGTGCTGCAGAGATGGTTGTCCTTCTGGAAGGTTCTCCCATCTCCACAGAGGAACTCTGGAGCTCTGTCTGAGTGACCAATGGGTTCTTCGTCACCTCCCTGACCAAGGCCCTTCGCCCCCAATTGCTCAGTTTGGCTGGGCAGCTAGTTCTAGGAAGCGCTTTGGTATCACGCCTCAGGATACGCCCCAGATGCAGACACAGGAGGCGGAAAGTACAGTTCTCAATCATTTATTATAGCACGTGGCAAAGGGCAGGTCGAGGACCGTCAGAGGTTTGTAGTCAGGTCAGAGTCAGGCAGATACAGGACTGTAAGCAGGCTTGGGGACAGGGCAGGCATAGGTTTGTAATCAGGTCAGAGTCAGGCAGATACAGGACGGGTAGGCAGAATTGTCAGAACCGGGAAAACTAGGAAACAACACTTGAGAAACAGGAAACCAGGAAAGCATGCAGGAAAGACCTGATCACCACCTTATTTGAAGAATGTGAAATGTCAGAATGATAGTAGAGAGAATTATTTATTTCAGCTTTTATTTCTTTCATCACATTCCTAGTGGGTCAGAAGTTTACATACATTCAATTAGTATTTGGTAGCATTGCCTTTAAATTATTTAACTTGGGTTAAACATTTCAGGTAGCCTTCCACAAGCTTCCCACAATAAGTTGGGGGAAGTTTGGCACATTCCTCCTGACAAAGCTGTTGGAAATGAGTCAGGTTTGTATGCTTGTTGCTCACATACGCTTTTTCAGTTCTGCACACACATTTTCTATAGGATTGAGGTCAGGTCTTTGTGATGGCCACTCCAATACCTTGACTTTGTTGTCCTTAAGCCATTTTGCCACAGCTTTGGAAGTATGCCTGATCATTGTCCATTTGGAAGACCCATTTCCAGCCAAGCTTTAACTTCCTGACTGATGTCTTGAGATGTTGCTTCAATATATCCACGTAATTGTCCCTCGTCATGATGCCATCTATTTTGTTAAGTGCACCAGTCCATCCTGCAGCAAAGCACCCCCACAACATGATGCTGCCACACCCATGCTTCACGTTTGGGATGGTGTTCTTCAGCTTGCAAGCCTCCCCCTTTTTCCTCAAAACATAGCATGGTCATTATGGCCAAATAGTTCATTTCTCCAAAAAGTATGATCTTTGTCCCCATGTGCAGTTGCAAACCGTAGTCTGGCATTTTTATGGTGGTTTGGGAGCAGTGCTGAGCGGCCTTTCAGGTTATGTCAATATAGGACTCGTTTCACTGTGGATATAGATACTTTTGTACCTGTTTCCTCCAGCATCTTCACAAGGTCCTTTGCTGTTGTTCTTGGATTGATTTTCACTTTTCGCACCAAAGTATGTTCATCTCTAGGAGACAGAACGCGTCTCCTTCCTGAGCGGTATGATGGCTGCGTGGTCCTATGGTGCTTATACTTGTGTACTTGTCACGACTTCTGCCGAAGTCGAAGCCTCTCCTTGTTCGGGCGGTGCTCGGCGGTCGACGTCACCGGTCTTCTAGCCATCATTGATCTATTTTTCATTTTCTATTGGTTTTGTCTTGTCTTCCTACACACCAGGTTTCAATCCCATTCATTACCTGTTTTTTATTTAACCCTCTGTTTCCCCTCATGTCTTTGTCAGAGATTGTTTGTTTTTCAGTGTTGTGTTGTATTGGTGCGCGACGGGTCCTCGTACCCACTTTGTTTATTGTTACATTTCGTGTTCGGAGTATGTTTTGTTTATTGTTATTAAATAACTCCATTACACTCAGTTTGAGTCTCCTGTGCCTGACTTCTATACACACGACTCTGACAGTACTATTTTTTGTACAGATGAGCGTGGTACCTTCAGGCATTTGGAAATTGCTCCCAAGGATGAACCAGACTTGTGGAGGTCTACAATTTTTTTTCTGAGGTCTTGGCTGATTTCTTTTGATTTTCCCATGATGTCAAGCAAAGAGGCACTGAGTTTGAAGGTAGGCCTTGAAATACATTCACAGGTCCACCTACAATTCATTCAAATGATGTCAATTAGCCTATCAGAAGCTTCTAAAGCCATGACATCATTTTCTGTAATTTTCCAATCTGTTTAAAGCACAGTCAACTTAGTGTATGTAAACTTCTGACCCACTGGAATTGTGATACAGTGAATTACAAGTGAAATAATCTGTAAACAATTGTTGGAAAAATTACTTGTGTCATGCACAAAGTAGATGTCCTAAACGACTTGCCAAAACTATAGTTAGTTAACAAGAAATTTGTGGAGTGGTTGAAAAACTAGCTTTGATGACTCCAACCTAAGTGTATGTAAACTTCCGACTTCAACTGTATGTATGGGAGGTGATTGGGGACATTGCCCTGTGTAGGGTGTCGTCTTTCAGATGGGACGTTAAACGGGTGTCCTAACTCTCTGCGGTCAAGAAAGATCCCATGGGGTGTCATCCCCAGTGTCCTGGCTAAATTCCCAATCTGGCCTTCATACCATCATGGCCACCTAATCATCCCTAGTTTCCAACTGGCTCATTCATCCCCCATCCTCCAGCCCCTGTGACTCATCCATGCCTCATTGAATGTCCAACATTTCCTCAACTCCCAATCCTTCTAATGTGACTAGCCCCTATGCTCCTCCCTCTTTTCTATTTGCCTACCAATACTCCTTATTACTCTTAATACTCCTTATATCCAATACTACTTATTTATAAAACCCTCTTAGGCCTCACCCCCCCCCCCCCCCCTTATCTGAGATATCTACTGCAGACCTCATACTCCACATACAACACCTGTTCTGCGGTCACATTCTTTTAAATGTTCCCAAAGCACACACATCCTATGGTCGCTGCTCTTCTCAGTTCGCTGCAGCTAGCGATTGGAAAAGCTGCACTCTTACTGACAGTTGTGGCTGCTTCGCTGTTTTCTCTACCTTCTTGCCTTTGTGCTGTTGTCTGTGCCTAATAATGTTTGTACCATGTTTTGTGCTGCTACCATGTTGTCATGTGGTGTTGCCACCATGCTGTGTAATCTAGAGGCGAAAGAAACGCACACCTATTTAGGCGAGGTGCTGGCTAGCAGAGTGGAAGACTTTTTAAAAAATAAAGCAGAGCCGCACACTCTAGGAGCTTAGATGCAAAAATATTTATGTCCAATGTTTCGACAGACAAGCTGTCTTCATCAGGATATAATGAAAACACTGTGGGATGACTCATTCATATAGTGTCAAAAGACACACAGGTGTCTGTAACCATGGCCGGGTGTGGCTTGATATCATTGGTTAATTCTCATATTAAAATAGCATACAAAAAACAAATGGATAGCGTACGATCATAGATACAATTTGGCTACATAAGCCTACAAACAATTACAATAGAAAAATCACAAGAATGACTAACAATAAATAGTTTTAACAAATTGTCGAGGTCACTCCCTCTCCTAGGGAGGGTGACATGTTCTGAGATTTACTATGCAATCTGATACACATCAAATCAGTTTTCTTGATCTTCTGATCTTGTGTGAAGAAAATGTTCTATACACTGATCTTTACAGGAAGCCTACTGATCGTAACAGTTTGAGGGCTGATAATTGTCACCCACTTCCCTTGAAAAACAGTTTGGCATACAACCAATTTTGTCGAATCATAAGAATTTGTAAATAAAATCAGATTTCGAAGTATGGCTGAGACGCAAAGAAAATTCAAGGAGAGGGGGTACAAAAATGGTCAGATTAATACTGCTATTGAGAAAATTCAAAACAAAACGAGACATGACCTTTTTCAAGGTCAGTCTCGCAAAAAGACACATTCTTGCGTTCTAACTACCCGCTATTCAAAGAGCTCTGAACAAATTAAGGGAATCGTTCACAAACATTGGCACATTCTAAGATCCGGTGATAGTATCGGTAATGTGACCTTCCCTTGGTCATATTCTCCCGGGGCAGAAACCTCAGAGATCAATTGGTAAACTGATTTACCACCCCAAGATATCCCTGCACAATGTATTTGCGCCCCTACTGGATGGAAACTACAAGTGTAATGGCTGTGCTCAATTCAATGGCATTTATACTGTAAATGTTGATCCTTCAAACACCCCCAAACAGGGAAACAGATCCCAATCAAAGGTGTTATTACGTGCTCCACTAAGGCAGTTCTTTATCTTATATCTTGTCCTTGTGGTAAAAATTACGTGTTTCTTTTTATAAAAAAAAGAAATATATCCGTTATTTTATCAGGTAAGTTGACTGAGAACACATTCTCAGTTGCAGCAATGACATGTGGAATAGTTACAGGGGAGAGGATGGAGATGAATGAGCCATTTGTAAACTGGGGATTATTAGGTGACCGTGATGGTCAGATTGGGAATTTAGCCAGGACACCGGGTTAAGCAAAGCGCGAATTAAAAGTACGTATCGCAGAGCATCGTAGCACCATTAGGTGCAAAAACTCGACTTACCCAGTTGCGGCCCACTTTTTGGAAGAAAACCACTCGATTTCGTCTCTACGTTATATTGGCATCGAACATGTCACCCTCCCTAGGAGAGGGAGTGACCTCGACAATGTATTGTTAAAACAAGTGGCTGCCTGGATCTTTAATTTAAAGACCCTTGCTGTAACGGTATTCGTCGTCGGAAGATGAGGAATCATCGGACCAAAGCGCAGCGTGGTAAGTGTTCATGCTTTCTTCATTAAAACTGAACACTAATAACAAAGGGAATCACCGAAACAGTCCTGAAAGGTGCAAAACACTAAACAGAAATGAACTACCCACAAAAACCCTGTGGGAAAAAGCTACCTAAGTATGGTTCCCAATCAGAGACAACAATAGACAGCTGTCCCTGATTGAGAACCATACTCGGCCAAAACAAAGAAATACAAAAACATAGAAAAAGGAACATAGAATACCCACCCAAATCACACCCTGACCAAACCAAAATAGAGACGTAAAAAGCTCTAAGGTCAGGGCGTGACACTTGCTCCCTTCGGTCTCAACGTAGACTTTGATCTGAAGCCATTCTTGTGATTATTGTGATTTTGCTATTGTAAATGTTTGTAGGCTTATGTAGCCAAATTGTATCTATGTTTTTTTTTTAAATGCTGTAAATGAAAAAGTGTTCTCAGTCAACTTACCTGGTAAAATAAGGGTAAAATAAAATAATAAACGAATGTCCCAAGAGACTGCTGGCACATCCTTGTATGCCATGGGATGTATGTGTACTTACAGTGGGGCAAAAAAGTATTTAGCCACCAATTGTGCAAGTTCTCCCACTTAAAAAGATGAGAGAGGCCTGTAATTGTCATCATAGGTACACTTCAACTATGACAGACGAAATGAGAGAAAAAAATCCAGAAAATCACATTGTAGGATTTTTTATGAATTTATTTGCAAATTATGGTGGAAAATAAGTATTTGGTCAATAACAAAAGTTTATCCCAATACTTTGTTATATACCCTTTGTTGGCAATGACAGAGGTCAAACGTTTTCTGTACATCTTCACAAGGTTTTCACACACTGTTGCTGGTATTTTGGCCCATTCCTCCATGCAGATCTCCTCTAGAGCAGTGATGTTTTGGGGCTGTTGCTGGGCAACCTATCTACAGTACCAATAGATGCCCTTCTTTGCGAGGTATTGGGAAACCTCCCTGGTCTTTGTGGTTGAATCTGTGTTTGAAAGTCACTGCTCGACTGAGGGATACAAAGGTGAGGTAGTCATTCAAAAATCAGGTTAAACACTATTAGTGAGTTCACCCTACTTATTATGTAAGTTATTAAGCAAATTTGTACTCCTTATTTCGGCTTGCCTTAACAAAGGGGTTGAATACTTATTGACATAAGACATTTCAGCTTTTCCTTTTTAATTATATTGTAAAAAAATTGAAAAACATAATTCTTCTTTGACATTATGGGGTATTGTGTGTAGCCCAGTGACAAAAATAATTATATTTTTAATCTGTTTTAAATTCTGGCTGTAACACAGAAAATGTGGAAAAAGTCAATTTTTAGTGAGCTATAATCATCAATGTCATGACACAGGTATAATAAACTATAATATATGAGAATAATAATGTTAAGATACCATAATCCAATTGGTAGCTTATTACATGGGAAATGCAATGCTCAATGTATCATTTACAATGTTATAATGTTACTGGTGATTTATATATTTTGGTGGGCAAATGTCACAATTTAATTTAGTCAACACATTCACAAATGGTGGCTTTGATATCAGTTTTGAGGTTGATTGATGTTCATAGCAAGCTAGCAGCACAAGCAAACATTGTTGTGCAAATCTCTCTTCACTCACCATCAACATCAACATTCCTTGTAATCCTTCTCCATGCCATTTACTTTTTTTGATTTTGTCTCTGTATTCTAGCAAAGCGACATCATACACAATTGGAAAATCAGACACAGCGATTATTGGCTCTCCACCATCTTTTTTGATTGGGCTTGCCCGGGAACTAATGACACGCGCAACTATGTTTCACGAATGGAAGATTTTCAAGCAAACATCTGCTCCTTAGCTGATTGGATAATGGCAGCGGTGGCTGCTTGCAATTTGCGTAAAGTAGAGCAGAGCTGTCTTTTTCTATCGCTCCACTAGTAGGGTTCGCACCGCTCACCTTCCCATAATCCCCTTGATCCGCGTGCTCACGTTGAAAATGAATGGGAGAGGATCTTCATCTGACAAATTCGGAAGTGGTGAAAACCATATTGTTTGGACCACAGGAAGAGTAGCTTCTGCCTTGGCAGTAGCTAATGGGGATCCTTAATAATAATAATAATAATAATAATAATAATAATAATAATAATAATAATAATAATAATAATAATAATAATAATAATAATAATAAATACAAATACGTAAGTCATTGTAATGTGTCTGAATGCAAAACTGTTATTATTATTAACATATTATTACTGGAACTCATACGCCTCAACATTCCTTACCTTTACTGTAAACATATTTTACTACCTCATAAGCAACACTGAAGCCCTGTCTCAGTCAACATCTGGTACTGGTGACTGGTTGTCTTTATAAAAATCCCTGTTTCATTTGTTTGTTTACCCCAGGTGGACTAGCTCTGGAATGTGGCTGTGATGTTTTTGCCTTCACTTCACTTTCCAGCCCTCAGTCCAGCTCATTCTTCCTCTGGCCCAAATTCTCTGAGGTCACTTATAGGCGCGGTTAGTCTGCCAAGATATCTTTCACTCTACTAATGATGGCATGGCATGTCCTTTGGTTTTAATCCAACCACTCACTCCCATCCCTAAGGCCGTGTTGGCTTCACTTCGCAGATCAGAAAGGGCTTGATTGTTATAAGCAATATCTTCTATCCTTCTATCTTGCTAGTAGACCAGGTGCAGGTGGAGGAGATTGGTGCTTGGCCTATAGTCTTCTGTTAGTCCTCCTAACGTACCACACAAGGGTAGTATAAGGATATCAGATGCAGGGATGGAGGGAGGTATGTGGGTAATATAGTAAAAACTAGCTATAAGGCTTGTTGCTCTGTGATCCGTGACTTACGATAGTGTACTATCGTAATCAGCTGAAAACAAAGAGCTCCTTGTTAAATGAGTGCTTGGTTCTCTGTCATTTGTCGGGACAAAATGAGGTGACTCCCTGTTGACTGCAAGCGTAGGGGAATGAAAAGCTTATCGGCATCGATAGAATTGGGAGTCTAATTCAGCCCATACCCCCTATATCGACTTCATTAGGTTTTTCAATGGATTCTGTTATGTCTGATTATTCTGGCTCTTTAAAAACATTGAGCTTTACCAATACAATCAAACCCTTTTAAGTACACAATATTAGTCAATATACATTGATGCTTATTTTTCCAGATCAAAATCTGGATGGGAATTTTTCTCCAATACAATATTATGGTTTCAGATGGGATGTTTCTCCTATCGGGTCTCAGTGGTTATTTCAAACCAACTTTGAGGCTGCAGTAGATATCTACACGTCAGCACTTCCCTTTTATCACTTCGGCTCCACGTTAACATGGTACAGGTGGCTTATTAAGGTCTAAACAGCAGCATATATGTCGGATGGGTTTGAACTCATTTTACACGCCTCTAAAGCACATTGATTTATTGGCTATTAATTCAACTCAGCTGGCATATTATTTCCAAACTCTCTCCAAATGTGAAGCCTGAAACAACAGAGGCAGTCTCAGTGAAAACAGACATATCAGACCTCCCAGGATAGAAGCCAGACTTAAAAAAAATATTAGATGGGGAAAAAGAATAAGATTTGCATTGTCTTCCAAGTAATTCCAGTAATAACAGTGAAGTGAAGCTGTTCAGGCTCTGCTAACACTACAATAAGTGTTCCTCAAGATGTGTTTGATTTATGTGATGTTACACAGATATGTCCAGCGTGGGGCTTATCTGACCTTTGACCCCTACCATTCTCCATGCAGGAACAGGAACAGCAACAGTGTTCTTTACTGTACCTTCTGGATGGTGGTTGATTTAATGATCAAACAATGTACAGTCGTCATCTGACTTATTGTACAATCAGGTTGATCAGTGTGTTCCTCCGGGTTTCCTGCTGGGGTTGACTCCAGCCTCCTGAGCAAACAGCCTGAGATGGATCTACGTCTTCAGAAGGTCTCGAGGAGTATCAACCCTGTCGGGGGCCCGGAGGGGGAAGAGACAGAGGAGATGGAATGGGAGATATCATATCTCCCTCCCCAAGTCTGATTGTCCAGATTTATCTTATGTTTGTCTTCCTGGGCGTATGTTCTGATGAGGCCTGCGCTGGGATTTTCTCTCGTTAATGAGACGCTCGTTAGGGAAGCCCTCGTTACGGAGGAGTCTTGTGAGGCGTTCGTTAGCAGTGTTCTTGATTAGGGGATATCCATGAAGATTGGCAGGATGCACAGGGCGGGTTGTGTGAGGGGTGTCACCACATCCTGTAGAGGCTACTGGGAGGAGAGGGAGGGAGACAGATAGAGATAAAGGGAATGAATGATGAATATTGTGATATTGCTGATATTCCTCCTCTCTTCTCCTGTCAGTATGAGTTTTCACTTTGGACTAAGTAGTGGAATTTGAGCCATTTGACCTATTAGCTCTTTTCTCCTAAGTTTTAAGTTTACATGCACTGAGTCTCTCTAGTAAGATTTAGTCTGTGTTTGTACCAGTTATAGGGCCGATATATCTCCCACTGTGTATCTTAAGGATTATTTACTCAGTGGTCATTGCAAGGACCCTAAATCATGACCGGGTCATGTCACGGTCCGTCTCATTGCTTCTTTCAACGTGACCAGAACATCTACATTCCAGTTTAAACTGCCCTGACTGTCCCCCACCACTTCACAGGGCTGCTGTGGCCCAGCATGTAATCATCTGTGTAAACCCCCTCCAGGGAGAAATGGATTGTTCCATGAGTCATAACTCTACTCACTTTAAGCACTGGAATGTGTCATTCAAAGAGGCGGAAAGGGAGGGTATGAATGAGAAAGGATTTAGTGCTGGTCTCAAATGATACATTGCCAAATTATTGCTGAATGGGCATTTACTCCAAATACATCTAAATGATTAAAATGAATAAGAGCTGCTGCTTCATTCAGCCTGTGTCCGTCAAGTGAATTCATTGCTTTTCCTGTGTACATCAGCTCAGAAAATCCTGCATTATAGGGTTAGTTAGGGTGAGCTAAGCTTCATACAGACTTTACTAGGGCGATCTTTTGAACCTTGTATTTGTAAATCCCCCTAGTTAAATTATTGGTGGAAAAATATATATTTCAAGCCACAATGGATTGTCATGCATTTTTATAACCCCTTTTCTTAGTAGAATGTTAATCCAACTGAATAACCCTTTGGCATTTTCCCACTAATTAGAACAATCTACTGAATATCACACTCGGGCAGTCTTCATATTAAACTCCCAGCAGGGACTCTGGATACTGAAGGGTTGTTTATGAAAGGAGAGAAAATCCAGGTCTCATAAAATCCTTACAGGTCAAATGATTGCGGAGAGACTCACAGACTCACAGCCTTCCACACTCAAGACTTTTATGAATACGTCTCCGTTCCTACTTTCATTTGACATCTCTTTCAATCTCTGATCTCTAATCTCCCTCTCGCTCTCACTCATGTGCACACAGACACAGAGACACACACACACAGTACACGTACACATCCCTTTGAAGCCTTCCTCTACAAACACTTCAATGCGTGTCAGGCCTTTACCATTCTTCAGGTTCAAGTCAAAACAATGGGGGTTTGATCTTCTGTTAGACCTGGTAGTTCTGAGAGGGAGACTGATATCAGCCACCATAGCTCAGCAGAAACATGTCGGGAACCAACTGGGTGCAAAAGTGAACCGCCTTTGCAGAGGTAAAATGTTATTAGTATCACATGATGTAGTGAGAGGAGTAGTTCCCAGCCCCACGTAGCTTAACCAGCTGTTGTAGACCCACTGTGATGAGCTATAGAGGCTTTAACAACATTAACAAATGATTCATTTAGGCACCAATTCATAACAGCATTAATGGTAGAGGATGTCTGAATGCTGACTGTACTGTGTCCACGTCAGAGAAGCTATTGGATCACCCACAGGTGTAGTACTGTAACTAAATGTAACTAACTGTTACTGTTGACTAATGTTCAAGCCAAGCTTGCAGATGTCATAGAAAGCATTGCCCCGTCAAGTGTAGTAGCCTAAATCTCTCTTTGTGTGACTTGTGAGTTTAAGCACGCACACACGCATATACACACACACACACACATTCGCTTAACTTGCCTTGATAGTCTATCTTCCTGTCCCTGAGATGGACTGTAATAGTCTCCGTGTAGGATCTGTCCACTATGACCCTCTGGGGATGACAGAAAGCAGAGGGTTTTCCCAACGAAGCCACAAATCACACACACTAGGCTACCCATATAATCACACCATACACACACATCGTATACACACACTGCCACTCACAACTACCTAACCACTCATACACACACATTGTATACACACACTGCCTCTCACAACCACCTAACCACTCATACACACACATCGTATACACACACTGCCTCTCACAACCACCTAACCACTCATACGCACAAATCGCATACACACACTGCCTCTCACAACTACCTAACCACTCATACACACACATCGTATACACACACTGCCTCTCACAACTACCTAACCACTCATACACACATCATATACACACACTGCCTCTCACAACTACCTAACCACTCATACACACAAATGTGTCTCAATAATGTTCATGGTAGGCCACCCTCTCACACACAGTCGTGTTAACCATCATAATAACACAAGCATTTATGAGCTGTACATATACAACAGTATGTGTGTAATTCCTGCCTGCAGGGAACTCCACATCTGTGGAGCTCTATCCCAGGGTGCAACAGCAGCTGTGTCTAGTTTGGCTAGCAAGGTTGTAATGAACTCCTGCAGCTGGCTGTCCAGACACACTCAGACACGCAATGGGTCCTCCCTGGGCCTGTTCTTATAGCACACAGACCTTATCCTTCTGCTGGATTGTGGGCCAGGGTCTGCTGCTTGTACAGGGTTGCACGCATGCACTGGGACATAAACACACACAATATCCATCTGCTAGGCCAAATCATGTCTACTACCCTAACACATGATACACACACCATAATATCCATCTGCAGGGAGAATGAGTGGGAAAGGAAAGGGTATGTCTGTGGTGTGGCGGGAAAACGCTAATCTCTGCCGGCACCCTGTAGAGGTGAAGTAGTGTAGAGTCAACTGTACCCTACTCTCTGGTGGAAACATCACCATGGACACCACTGGATTGCTGTTATCAGAGAAAATTGCCTGTTAAACTAAAGCGGTCCTCAGCGAGTGATTCCATCCTCTGTCTCTCTCACTCACTCACACACAGACAGACAGTGGCTCTCTCTGTCCAATTAGCCAGAGAATAGACAGAAGCTGGTTTAAATATCATGTGAGTTATTCACCATCCTTTTGTACTGGTTTTCCTCCTGCTGGTTTAAATATCCTGTGAGTTATTCACCATCCTTTTGTACTGGTTCACCTCCTGTGAGCTATTCAACATGCTTTTGTACTTGTTCTCCTCCTGCTGATTTAATTATCCTATGAGGTATTCACCATCCTTTTGTACTGGTTCTCCTCCTGCTGGTTGGCAGTAAAAAAGGCTAATATTGACTGGTTCTCCTCCTGCTGGTTGGCAGTATAAAAGGCTAATATTAACTTTGCTGATGTGTTTTTGTTTGGCATGGGAAAGCTGAAGGCTTTGGCTCGCCCTGACCGCGGCGAGCCAGCTGCCAAATTGGAGCTGGCAGAGGTCCAATATTTATAACGGTGTAATAATGGACTACATTTATATAGCTCCTCTCGTCATGTCTCAGGGTGCTTTATAATGTGTGGGGGGAATTCAACTAATCCACTGCAGACATGAGATGTACAGAAGCATTAACACCTATCGTCCCTATGGCCTGAGGGTCACTAAAACAGGCAGGGGGGTCATCATTTTTAAATTTATTTTTAATTTCACCTTTATTTGACCAGGTAGGTCAGTTGAGAACAAGTTCTCATTTACAACTGCGACCCGGCCAAGATAAAGCAAAGCAGTGCGACAAAAACAACACAGAGTTACACATGGGATAAATAAACGTACAGTCAATAACACAGTAGTAAAATCTATATACAGTGTGTGCAAATGTAGTAAGATTAGGGAGGTAAGGCAATAAGTAGGCCATAGTGGTGAAATAATTACAATTTAGCAATTAAACACTGGAGTGATAGATGTGCAGAAGATGAATGTGCAGGTAGAGAGACATGGGGTGCAAAGGAGCAAAAAATAAATAACAATATGGGGATGAGGTAGTTGGGTGGGCTATTTACAGATGGGCTGTGTACAGGTGCAATGATTGGTAAACTGCTCTGACAGCTGATGGTTAAAGTTAGTGAGGGAGATATAAGACTCCATCTTCAGTGATTTTTGCAATTCGTTCCAGTCATTGGCAGCAGAGAACTGGAAGGAAAGGCGGCCGAAGGAGGAGTTGGCTTTGGGGACGACCAGTAAAATATACCTGGTGGAGCGCGTGCTACGGGTGGGTGCTGCTATTGTAACTAGTGAGCTGAGATGAGGCGGGGCTTTACCTAGCAAAGACTTATAGATGACCTGGAGCCAGTTGGTTTGGCGACGAATATGAAGCGAGGGCCAGCCAACGAGAGCAAACAGGTCGCAGTGGTGGGTAGTATATGGGACTTTGGTGACAAAACGGATGGCACTGTGATAGACTGCATCGAATTTGCTGAGTAAAGTCTTGGAGGCTATTTATAAATGATATCGCCAAAGTCAAGGATCGGTAGGATAGTCAGTTTTACAAGGGTATGTTTGGCAGCGTGAGTGAAGGATGCTTTGTTGCGAAATAGGAAGCTGATTCTAGATTTAATTTTGGATTAGAGATGCTTAATGTGAGTTTGGAAAGATAGTTTACAGTCTAACCAGACACCTAGTTATTTGTAGTTGTCCACATATTCAAAGTCAGAACTGTCCAGAGTAGTGATGCTGGACGGGCTGGCAGGTGCGGGCAGCGATCGGTTGAAGAGCACGCATTTAGTTTTACTTGCATTTAAGAGCAGTTGGAGGCCACGGAAGGAGTGTTGTATGGCATTGAAGCTCATCTGGAGGTTTGTTAACACAGTGTCCAAAGAAGGGCCGGAAGTATACATAATGGTCTCATCTGTGTAGAGGTGGATCAGAGAATCACCAGCAGCAAGAGCGGCATCATTGATGTATACAGAGAAAAGAATCGGCTAGAGAATTGAACCCTGTGCCACACCCATAGAGACTGCCAGAGATCTGGACAACAGGCCCTCCGATTTGACACACTGAACTCTATCTGAGAAGTAGTTGGTGAACCAGACGAGGCAGTCATTTGAGAAACCAAGGCTGTTAAGCCTGGCCTTGGCCAGGTCGATGAAGACGGCTGCACAGTATTGTCTTTTATCGATGGTGGTTATGATATCATTTAGGACCTTGAGCGTGGCTGAGGTGCACCCATGACCAGCTCAGAAACTAGATTGCATAGTGTAGAAGTTACGGTGGGATTCGAAATGGTCAGTGATCTGTTTGTTAACTTGGCTTTTGAATACTTTAGAAAGGCAGGGCAGGATGGATATAGGTCTGTAACAGTTTGGGTCTAGAGTGTCTCCCCCTTTGAAGAGGGGGATGACTGAGGCAGCTTTCCAATCTTTAGGGATCTCAGACGATACAAAAGAGAGGTTGAACAGGCTAGTAATAGGGGTTGCAACAATTGCAACTGATAATTTTAGAAAGACAGGGTCCAGATTGTCTAGCCCAGCTAATTTGTAGGGTCCAGATTGTGCAGCTCTTTCAGAACATCATCTATCTGGATTTGTTTGAAGGAGAAATGGGGAGGCTTGGGCAAGTTGATGTGGGAGGTGCAGAGCTGTTGACCGGGTAGGGGTAGCCAAGTGGAAAGCATGGCCAGACGGAGAAAAATGCTTATTGAAATTCTCAATTATCGTAGATTTATCGGTGGTGACAGTGTTTCCTAGCCTCAGCGCAGTGGGAAGCTGGGAGGAGGTGCTCTTATTCTCCATGGACTTTACAGTGTCCCAGAACTTTTTGGTGTTTGTGCTACAGGATGCACATTTCTGTTTTAAAAAGCTAGCCTTTGCTTTCCTAACTAACTGTGTATATGGGGGGGCTATTCAATGCTAATGCAGTACAACACAGGATGTTTTTGTGCTCGTCATTTTTTGAATGGGGCATGCTTATTTTAGATGGTGAGGAAAGCACTTTTAAAGAATAACCAGGCATCCTCTACTGACAGAATGAGATCAATATCCTTTCAGGATACCCGGGCCAGGTCGATTAGAAAGGCCTACTCGCTGAAGTGTTTTAGGGAGCGTTTGACAGTGATGAGGGGTGACCGCATGAGCGCGGACCCATTACGAATGCAGGCAATGAGGCAGTGATCGCTGAGATCCTGGTTGAAGACAGCAGAGGTGTATTTAGAGGGCAGGTTGGTCAGGATGATATCTATGAGGGTGCCCGTGTTTACAGATTTAGGGTTGTACCTGGTAGGTTCCTTGATAATTTGTGTGAGATTGAGGGAATCTAGTTTAGATTGTAGGACGGCCGGGGTGTTAAGCACATCACAGTTTAGGTCACATAACAGTACAGACTCTGAAGATAAATGGGGGGCAATTAATTCAAATATGGTGTCCAGGGCACAGCTGGAGACTGAGGGGGGTCTATAACAAGTGGCAACAGTGAGAGACTTATTTCTGGAAAGGTGGATTTTTAAAAGTAGAAGCTTGAATTGTTTGGGCACAGACCTGGATAGCATGACAGAACTCTTCAGGCTATCTCTGCAATAGATTGCAACTCCACCCCCTGGCAGTTCTATCTTGGCGGAAAATGTTTTAGTTGGCCTTCCTAAGCCAGGATTCAGACACAGCTAGGATATCAGGGTTGGCGGAGTGTGCTAAAGCAGTGACTAAAACAAACTTAGAGAGGAGGCTTCTGATGTTCACATGCAAGAAACCAAGGCTTTTATGATTACAGAAGTCAACAAATGATAGCGCCTGGGGAATAGGAGTGGAACTGGGGGCTGCAGGGCCTGGGTTAACCTCTACATCACCAGAGGAACAGAGGATCAGTATGTACGCTAAAGGCTATAAGAACTGGTTGTCTAGTGCGTGACACACTGGACACTACTGGTGATGGTACTGGGCCCTGTTCTCTCATCTGATGGGGATATCCATTGTCATGACGTTGCCCTCTTTGGGTACAGCGAGCACCATCCCCCTCTCTCTGCTCCTACAACCAGGCTGCTGTGGTCAGAGAGGTCGTAAATTCCTAGGGAAGACCCTGCCTCATGGCCACACAGTATAGAGACAGAGTGAATTTTCATCGAGAACAAAGGAATTTCTTCCACCTCACAGAACTTGAGGTCCGAACAACATTTATGTTCCGGAGAAGGTATAAAAGATCGGTGAAGAATCAAGCTACGAACTGGTCCGTTTGTGCGGCCACATTACCATAACGCTGTTTATATAATACCCTCAGATATGAGGTTTACATCTAATTGTTGTATAAGATGAATGAGTGAGGATGACACTGTTTGTAAAATTGTGTAATGTGATTTTGGACTGTTTAATGAAGGAAAATACAATTCCCTTTTGAGTTTAACTAAATCAGAGCCCAGTTAGGGTCAGGCATCCTGGGACAGGCCCTTTTCTGCAATTCCAAATAAAACCCCAACTTTGAGAAATTCTCACCAGACCATGTTTTTCTCCATCACGAGGGGACAAAGGTTGCAGACCATTGCTGAATCTTTTAACCATCCCACGTCGTTAAACTCTTATACTATCGATACCGACAGAATAAGAACAAGTCTTTTACTAATTACTGATCTGCAGCTAGGAATTCGGTATCATCGAACGCAAAGAACGACAACTGTCGAAACATCCATTCTACAACAACATGAATGTCGCTCTGAACTATCCCATCTAACCACGACAGACGGAGAGAGAGAGCGAGAGACGGATAATTCTACAAAAGAAACAAACTTTTCAACAGCGATCAAGACGACACACTGAGCGTAAATATATATATTGATTGCAATTGTTACCGAATGAGTGAGCGTTCATGTGCAAAGGATTAGCATTTCAATTGCTATAATTATTAACTCTGTAGTGATTTCTCAGTCGACCCTCACTTCCCCTTTTGTCTAACAAGCCGCCATGCCAGTTTAGCCCACTAGGGCACATTCTCCTATCATTTCTTGTAACCATATTTACTTTGTTTGTTTGTGTGTGCACTTTTGTGATTGTTTAGTTGGTTAATAAATAAATTATTTAAGACAATTGATGTATGGTTGACTCATAGTGAAGACTGGGTTCGTGCAGATAACCAACAATTTACGACGTTTGGAATGAGACTAATGTGAGGTAAAGTAAATAATTCAATAATTCAAAGACTAGTTGATCAGATATAAAATATCTGAAAAGTTATTAGGAAATGATAACCGACTTCCTAGTTAATTACAGTTACATGATTAATCAGTTTGATCGCGTAATACTAATAACAGAGAATCTTTGATAAAAAACTAAGTCTTCAATTTAATGATAGTAAAGACATGACAGTGTTGTGTGTGTGTGTGTGTGTGTGTGTGTAGCTGTGTGTTGGGGCAGCAGTGTAACAGTACAGGAAGGAGGGAAGGGAGAGCCGAAAGCTTCCTAGGAGATTTCACTCTAATCAACGAGCAGGAGTTGTTAGTTGATGCAACATGCGACACAGCAACAGTCTTAACCTACGCCATTCTATTCTATTTGGGTACAGGAACTGAGATAAAACACAACCAATCATCCATCTAGACCTGTTTCTACTTTTCCTGTGGTTGAGGGATAGTTATCCCTACCAAATCTGGAATCTGAAAGGGAATCTTATAATTTGCATGTATTTTTCTTTCTTTTACAATGCCCAAACCGGACGCGCGTGTGCGTCCTCGTGCAAATTGATTTTGTCCCCCCACACCAAATGCGATCATGACATGCAAGTTGAAGTATCAAATCAAACTCTGAACCAATGACATTAATTTGGGGACAAGTCGAGAAGCATTAAACATTTATGGCAATTTTGATAGCTAGCTTGCAGTTGCTAGCTAATTTATCCTATTTAGGACAAAGCTTCTTCCTTCCAGGCTTCTTTTTCTTCTTTGGTCTTTATATGGTGATTGGCAACTAACGTTCATAATAAGGTGCATTACCACAACCGACCTCAGTTCATCTTTTAATCACCCAAGTGGGTATTTGCTTCTAAAAACCAATGAGGAGATGGGAAAGTCAGGACTTGCAACGCGTTCTGCGTCACAAATATAATATTTTTGCGCTTGGCAACGCAGATACTCGTTGGCGTGCGCGAGCAGTGTGGGTGCAATGATTGAATAACATGCATGTGTATATTTATTTTGCAACACTTGGGTAAGTAACTTGCGACATGTCCGGTTAGGGCATTGTGTTAGATGCTCTTCTCCATCGTGTGTGGATTATGTGTGGGTGTGTGTATGCATGCATATCTACATATGCATGCATATCTCTCTCTCTCTCTCTCTCTCTCTCTCTCTCTCTCTCTCTCTCTCTCTCTCTCTCTCTCTCTCTCTCTCTCTCTCTCTCTCTCTCTCTCTCTCTCTCTCTCTCTCTCTCTCTCTCTCTCTCTCTCTCTCTCTCTCTCTCTCTGTAAATCAAATCAAATGTATTTATATAGCCCTTCTTACATCAGCTAATATCTCAAAGTGCTGTACAGAAACCCAGTTTAAAACCCCAAACAGCAAGCAATGCAGGTGTAGAAGCACGATGGCTAGAAAAAACTCCCTAGAAAGGCCTAAACCTAGGAAGAAACCTAGAGAGGAACCAGGCTATAAGGGGTGACCAGTCCTCTTCTGGCTGTGCCGGGTGGAGATTATAACAGAACTTGGAGGGAGAGGGGCCTCATATTGGATTATCCTATTGGTTCCACAGAGGCAGGGAAGTGAGACATATATGAACACCATAAAGACCATAAAGACTTTGTTTGATATTTAGCTATTGGATAGTTACTAGGGCACGCCGATATAAGGATGAAAGCCTTGCCTTAGCTCTCTGTCTGTGTAGCTGAGGTTATTGCTAGTCCATCACCACTGTTCCCCAGCATTACCAGCTCTCTATGGCACCGCTTTATCACCCCAACACTCGAATAAAGCAATTTATAGCAGCAAATTTCAGCCACTACACACTTTAGAAGTGCTTTGCCAAGATTTGCCCATATAAATCAACCCCAGAAGAGCAGAAACAAAACATTATGCAATACCAAGGGTGAAACTAACAACATCACAAACCATGTTAAAAGCAGTGAAATGTACTGATGTGGTTCTTGTTTGCTTATTGAATCATGACACCTTCTCTTTCTTGATAGGCTATTTTTCATCAGGCACCACAAAGTTAACAGAAGGCAGCTCTTTCAGGACCCCGCTAGCTACTTGATAGAGTCAGAGAGAGACTACCACTGTGGTGAGGTCAAGTGACCCGTCCCTGAACCCACACGCCTGACCTCCTCGTCACACACTCCAGACCTCCATGTCACTACTGCTCCTGTCAATCTCACTGTGTGAGACTTTGCTGGCTCTCCAAGAGTCCAGACAGTGCACACGCACAAACACACACATCTAAGCATGATTGGGACACAAACACACACACACGTAAGCAATCAATCAATCAATCAAATGTATTCATCAGCTGATGTCACAAAGGGCTATACACAAACCCAGCCTAAAACCCCAAAGAGTAAGCAATGCAGGTGTAGAAGCAGAAGGAATAAGACGCACAAAGGTACCTCACAAAGTCACTGTCTTTGTCAATCAAACTTTATAGAACTTTACAGGCCCTCCATGTGGCCTGGAGAGCGAGAACACACACACACAATGGACACAATGAACAATGAACACAATGCGACCCACTGCCCATAAAGACTCTGGTAGACTATTTGTTCTGCTCTCTGGTCTGTGTTTAAAGGTCCCAGTAGTGACCCAGAGAGCAGTGCTGCAGTAGGTGACTGACACACGTCAGCCTGAGCCCTGACCCAGGCAGAACAGTGGATGATAGACAGTTAAACTACACCGTTGCTGAACTCCAATTAGACCCCAGTGGCATCTAAATCCTAACTCAGCGTATCTCGCTATATCTCAGCGTATCTCGGTATATCTCAGCGTATCTCGGTATATCTCAGCGTATCTTCATCTATCTAAAGGAGACAGTTTTTCACACAGACTGTAAAAATGTCAGATGATCAGAGTGACAGGCCAGTATGGGATTTAGGAGAAACAGAACATGGGAAGCAGAGAGGAGAGAGGTTAACAGGGTCTAATAATACAGTTCATTTCCCACCATGACTAATGGCAACAAAGCGCTTGTTCTCTATCCAACACAGTGCTATTCATCACATACATCTTTACCTATGATCCACTAAGTAAGACATTGTGGTATCTTAAGATTACAGAGTTGGGGTTAACTTCATATTGTAGTTCAGGGAAGTCAGTAATGAGCGAGAGGCCCCAAAGCACTCTGGGTCGTTTGTTAAAATGTGTCACAGCTAAGGGCCCACCAGAGGCTTTTAGCCAATCTGCCTGTGTGAGAAAGTGTAAACAGTCCAGCCATAATGTTCTCACCCGCTTGGATAACATATACACACACACGCATACACACACACGAGGTGCAATGAGCACATAAAACACACATACTTTCACACACATACACAAACACACACACTTTTACAATATATATTCCCTCAATTGATGAATGAGTATAGCGTGAGAGTGAGGGGGGAAGCCTTTGGTATCACTATATCAGTGTTTCCATTATGACAGCACCTCCTCAGCTCTATTTGTAAGCCAGTCTGCAGACATAGTCCACATAGCTGGGAGAGCAGGGGAGAAATGAGGGAAGGACAGGAGAGCAGGATGTATATAATGAGAGTGGAGAGAGGAAGAGAGGGAGGATAGGAGAGCAGGATGTATATAATGAGAGTGTAGAGAGGAAGAGAGGGAAGGACAGGAGAGCAGGATGTATATAATGAGAGTGGAGAGAGGAAGAGAGGGAAGGAGAGGAGAGCAGGATGTATATAATGAGAGTGTAGAGAGGAAGAGAGGGAAGGACAGGAGAGCAGGTTGTATATACTGAGAGTAGAGAGAGGAAGAGAGGGAAGGACAGGAAAGCAGGATGTATATAATGAGAGTGGAGAGAGGAAGAGAGGGAAGGAGAGGAGAGCAGGATGTATATAATGAGAGTGTAGAGAGGAAGAGAGGGAAGGACAGGAGAGCAGGATGTATATAATGAGAGTGGAGAGAGGAAGAGAGGGAAGGACAGGAGAGCAGGATGTATATACTGAGAGTAGAGAGAGGAAGAGAGGGAAGGACAGGAGAGCAGGGTGTATATAATGAGAGTGTAGAGAGGAAGAGAGGGAAGGACAGGAGAGCATAATGTATATAATGAGAGTGTAGAGAGGAAAACAGGGAAGGAGAGGAGAGCAGGATGCATATAATGAGAGTAGAGAGAGGAAGATGGGGAAGGAGAGGAGAGCAGGATGTATATCATGAGAGTGTAGAGAGGAAGAGAGGGAAGGACAGGAGAGCAGGATGTATATAATGAGAGTGGAGAGAAGAAAACAGGGAAGGAGAGGAGAGCAGGATGTATATACTGAGAGTAGAGAGAGGAAGAGAGGGAAGGACAGGAGAGCAGGATGTATATAATGAGAGTGTAGAGAGGAAGAGAGGGAAGGACAGGAGAGCAGGATGTATATAATGAGAGTGTAGAGAGGAAGAGAGGGAAGGGCAGGAGAGCAGGATGTATATAATGAGAGTGTAGAGAGGAAGAGAGGGAAGGGCAGGAGAGCAGGATGTATATAATGAGAGTGGAGAGAGGAAGAGAGGGAGGACAGGAGAGCAGGATGTATATAATGCGAGTGTAGAGAGGAAAACAGGGAAGGAGAGGAGAGCAGGATGCATGTACTGAGAGTAGAGAGAGGAAGATAGGGAAGGAGAGGAGAGCAGGATGTATTTAATGAGAGTGGAGAGAGGGAGAGAGGGAGGACAGGAGAGCAGGATGTATATAATGAGAGTGGAGAGAGGGAGAGAGGGAGGACAGGAGAGCAGGATGTATATAATGAGAGTGGAGAGAGGAAGAGAGGGAAGGACAGGAAAGCAGGATGTATATAATGAGAGTGGAGAGAGGAAGAGAGGGAAGGACAGGAGAGCAGGATGTATATAATGAGAGTGTAGAGAGGAAGAGAGGGAGGACAGGAGAGCAGGATGAATATAATGAGAGTAGAGAGAGGAAGATAGGGAAGGAGAGGAGAGCAGGATGTATATACTGAGAGTAGAGAGAGGAAGATAGGGAAGGAGAGGAGAGCAGGATGTATATACTGAGAGTAGAGAGAGGGAGATAGGGAATGTAAGAACAAGAACAGAAGAAAAATAAACCTAATTGTATTTGTTGTTCAAATCAAATTGTATTTGTTGCATGTGCCGAATACAACACGTGTAGACCTTACAGTGAAATGCTTACTTACAAGCCCATAACCAACAATGCAGTTCAAGAAATAGAGTTACGAAAACATTGACTTAATAAACTAAAGTAAAAAATATAATGAAAAGTAAAACAATAAAATTACACAACAGTAACAAGGTTATACACAGGGGGTATTGGTATTGAGTCAATGTGCGAGGGTGCAGGTTGGTCGAGATAATTTGTACATGTAGGTAGGGGTAAAGTGACTATTTCATTAATTGCATAGCAGTCTTATAGCTTGGGGGTAGAAGCTGTTAAGGAGCCTCTTGGACCTAGACTTGGTGCTCCGGTACTGCTTGCTGCGCGGTAGCAGAGAGAACAGTCTATGACTTGGGTGACTGGAGTCTTTGACAATTTTTTAGGCCTTCCTCTTACACCGCCTAGTGTATAGGTCCTGGATGCCATGACGTTTGGCCCCAGTGATGTACTTGGCCGTACGCACTACCCTCTGTAGCGCCTTACGGTCGGATGCCAAGCAGTTGCCATACCAGGAGGTGATGCAACCGGTCAGTATTCTCTCGATGGTGCAGCTGTAGAACGTTTTGAGGATCTGGGGACCAATGCCACATCTTTTCAGTCTCCTGAGGGGGAAAATGTGTTGTCTGCCCTCTTCATGACTGTCATGGTGTGTTAAAAATATGACAGTTTGTTGGTGTGGACACCAAGGAACATGAAATTCTCTACCCTCTCCATGACAGCCTCGTCGATGTTAATGGGGGCCTGTTCAGTCCTCCTTTTCCTACAGTCCACGATCATCTCCTTTGTCTTGCTCACATTGAGGGAGAGGTTGTTGTCCTGGCACCACACTGTAGGCTGTCTCATCGTTGTTTGTGATCAGGCCTACCACTGTTGTGTCGTCAGCAAACTTAATGATGATGTTGGAGTCGTGCATGGCCACGCAGTCATGGGTGACAGGGAGTACAGGAGGGGGCTGAGGACGCACCCTTGTGGGGCCCCAGTGTTGAGGATCAGCGAAGTGGAGGTGTTGTTACCTACCTTCACCACCTGGGGGCGGCCTGTCAGGATGTCCAGGTTCAGTTGCACAGGGCGGGGTTCAGACCCAGGGCCTTGACCCCAATGATGAGCTTCGAGGGTACTATGTTGTTGAATGCTGAGCTGTAGTCAATGAACAGCATTCTTACATAGGTATTCCTCTTGTCCAGATGGGATAGGGCAGCGTGCAGTGTGATGGGATCTGTGGATCTATTGGATCGGTAAGCAAATTGAAGTGGGTCTAGGGTGACAGGTAAGGTAGAGGTGATAGGGATAGGGATAGGGAGAGATTCAATATGTCCGTAAACAGGAGGACGAGGCTAGGGATGCCGTTTAGCCATACTCCCAAGTACTTGTATGAGGTGACTACCTCAAGCTCTAAACCCTCAGAGGCAGTAATCACACTTGTGGGGAGAGGGGTATTCTTCTTACCAAACCACATGACCTTTGTTTTGGAGGTGTTCAGAACAAGGTTAAGGGCAGAGAAAGCTTGTTGGACATTAAGACTGCTTTGTTGTAGAGCGTTTATTAACACAAAATCCAGGGATGGGCCAGCTATAAGACTGTGTCATCTGCATTTAAATGGATGAGAGAGCTTCCTACTGCCTGAGCTATGTTGTTGATGTAAATTGAGAAGAGCTTGGGGCCTAGGATCGAGCTTTGGGGTACTCCCTTGGTGACAGGCAGTGGCTGAGACAGCAGATGTTCTGATTTTATTCACTGCACTCTTTGACAGAGGTAGTTAGCAAACCAGGCCAAAGACCCCTCAGAGACACCAATACTCCTTAACCGGCCCACAAGAATGGAATGATCTACCGTATCAAAGGTTTTGGCTGAATGATGCCCTGAGGTTCTGGAGCTGTGTGTTTTGTAGGTGTGCTGTTGGCAGACAGTTATGGATGATTGTGTTTGGGAGAGTCAGTAGTGGACTTTGTCATAGTTGGCAGGTAAGTCAGGCCTATTGATGGTGTGTGTGTGTGTTGTAATATGTGTGTGAAATTATTGATGACCGTTGTACTGTGGACGCTGTGATTCTGGCTATATCGAAACCCAAGGTGACACACACGTGAAGGAAGCCCATTAATCACTGGGAGACATGGAGGTAGCACACACACTGGTGTCTGTCCCAATCATCTCTGCTCAGATACGGTTACTGCAACACCGCTTGATCATGAATCAAGAGCAAGGTCAGGATGGAGAGAGCAGAGAGCAGGTAGTGGTCATTCATCATGACTGAGACAGAGACACAGAGGCAGGTATGACTTTACAGCCCACAACAATGAACAAGGGACTGTTTGTAGGTGTTCCCGTTTGCCTCATTAGCTGGCTTTGTGATGATCCTGTTGGTATGCAAGATGACAAGGCCAGGAGACCATGGACTCCAAAGAATACCAGTGTCATTCTGAGTAATAATGGAGATTTTATTTCCTAAAGAATCTTCACAATAAGGAAGTGGTGAAGTACATCATTCTAGGTTCAAGCTTGGAATTAAAGTTTCCAGGTTCAAACTACTTCCTGAACTGTCCTTTAATTAAATTGTGCTTTCAGGATAGTTAATTATTTGTTTTTTTCCCCAAAGGGGTTCTCAGTAGCAGACTCCCCATATGGACTCTGTAGGGAAAGATAAGGGCTTACTTTCCTTCCATCTCTCATTCCCTCCATCTTTCTTTTCCTTTGTCTCCGACAGTTCTTGGCTCTGGTCACCGGAGGGCCTTTGATGTGCTGGGTAGCCCTGGTAACTGTTGGCAGGGAAACACTACGGGTTATCACGATCACTCATCTAATTCCTCTAAGTCGGAATACTGGGAATCACGTGTCCGACCTGTGTGAAGCACTGTGTGTGTGTAGAGTGGAGAGATATAACTTAACATAGAGATGTGGTTGGGGTTAAGATACTGTACCATAGGCTTGATTAATAACCTGTTATATCGAAGATTCCAACAGTGATGTGTGTTTTAACCTATCTCAATAGCGTTCGGTGTCGGATGTGTTGGGTGTAACATACCATCCAAATACACGGCTCCCCCACTCTAACCCCCCATCCCCCTTCCCCCTCCCCAAAAACTACAGCTTCCGCTCCATTCATCTCAATTCAATTCACTGTTATTTCTATGGAGATTTTTGCAAACTAATTTGTCTAACTTTTACTTCCTCAGATATTAAGCCCACAGCAACAGTGGAGAGGAAATAGTCCCTTTTATTATGAGCACAGGAGGAAACCACACTACAGGGGGTTCAGCCTTTATTCTCTGTGTGTATGTGTGTGCGTTCACTCGGGCATGTGTGTGTGTGTTTGCGCACAATCTTATCACAGTGGGGTGCACAGGGTGTAACACTGAGCGCCTCGGCGAGTGTGGAGCTGCGACAACAACATGAGAATAGAGGGACGCTTGAGTGCAAGACAAAAGAGGCTTGAGGAGGGAATCTGGGGAAACTATCAGTAACTGGGAGGGGTACATCTCACCAGAATACCAGGGATCATCTTCCTAGGTTGTAATTATTGCCCTCGTGTTATAAGGTCAATAACATTAGCGTTTTTCCGACCCGCCTGATTTGGGAAGCAATTGATTTACATGATGTTTCTAGTGGTTTAAATATGTGTAATCATTTCCAGGCAAAATGCCAATAACATGAATGAGGTTTCTGGCATTGGATGTGCATTTCTTTATTCCAAAGTGGATACTGGCATTCATTCCTATCTGAGCACCATGTAAATTGTAAATTGTTAGTGTGTAAATTCTTGTAACGTGACTCAAAGCATCCATAGGAGAATATGTAATCACCAACAGTAATCAGGTTATCTCTACAGGAGTCAGTGTTAGTGTACATGTAACTCTGTTGGTTTCATTTACCATGCTGATGGTGTGTGTGGGCCTGCTGGTGTGAGTAACTCTGTGTAACAGTGTGAGCGGGACAGACACTTCTCTTCTATGGCTTGGCTGTTTTTCAGACCTTTTTCAGAAAGAAAATCTGTCTGCACACTGCATGGTTTGGCCTGTTTGTCTGTGTGTGTCTCAGCAAACAGAGCTGTTTTTACTGGGGGAAACCAAACCCTGTCCCAGACAGGAACACAGCAAGAGAGGAGGACATTTGTCTGCTTAAATATTGTTATGGACCCGACTGATGTGTGAACGTAAGCCAAACATCTCTTTGTGTTTCTTTAAAGACTTCAGAGGAGCCCATAAAATACAGTGTGTTGTTTTTCACCACGGACGTCATGTCACTCAAAGTCTGTTTCCACATACCCAAGAGTTATGAGTCCGAAGTTAAACATAAACCTCACTGTCATTTTCACACTGTTCTGTGCTCTATTTCTAGTATCGCTGTCACACAAAGACTTCCAGCACACCAGGTAGGCCATTCATTATACTGTAACAGTTACATTAAGTGTCAATCTTAGTGGCTGAAGTTGTTTGAATTAAAAAAAAAATGTTTTAGATAAAGAATATGGAATCGCATAGGGTTACTATGGTGTGAGGGGAAAGGGGTTATATGAGTTTGGCTGGCAGCTCACTTATGGTCTCTATCCGTCCCCTACTGTCCCTTCATTAATATGACTTTTAATATATTTCCCATTATCTCTTTCTATCCAAAATAAAATATAACGAAGAATAAGCTGGATGAGTAAAATAGGCAATAGTCAAAATTACATTTTTGATAATGTGATGGAAGAGTATCATATAAATGGTTTTGCTCAAGTTTCGTGTCTTCTTAAAGGTTTAAACAGCTACCATCTCTTCACAGGCGCTGAAACTGAAGTTCCGTCATTAAACCTGACACTAGCATGCTGCTCTGACAATGTGTGGGTGTGCAGGATAGAGTGCAAGAGGGAAAGTTTCAGGAATCAAGATAAGACCCAAGTGCAGACTGTGTGAAGTAACAATGTTTATTGTAACAACAGGGGCAGGCAAACGACAGGTCAAGGCAGGCAGGGGCGATCATCCAGAGTAGAGGCCAAGGTACAGGACAGCAGGCAGGATCAGAGTCAGGTCAGGCAGAGGTCGGTAATCCAGAGGTGAGACAAAAGTACAGGACGGCAGGCAGGCTCAGGGTCAGGGACAGGCAGAGTAGTCAGGTGGGCAGGTACAGGGTCAGGACAGGCAAGGATCAAAAACCATGAGGACGAGGAAAAGAGAGGCTGGGAAAAGACAGGAGCTGACAGGACAAACGCTGGTACGCTTGACAAACAAGACAAACTGGCAACAGACAAACAGAAAACACAGGTATAAGTACATTGGGGATAATGGGGAAGATGGGTGACACCTGGAGGGGGTGGAGACAAGCACAAGGACAGGTGAAACAGATCAGGGTGTGACAGAAAGTGTATGAGAGTGCCAGTAGAGCTTTATAGTGGAATGGGGGGGTCGGGTGAATTAAGCGATGTCTAAATACAGGATCCATAGCCTCTGCACATATGAGCAATATATATCAACATTATTAGCCCGGGCTTTCAAAACCATGTGTCCTGTCCACACCATAGCCTTTTGATCTGGTTAAGCTCATACTTTACACATACATGAGACGTGACGATATCTATGAGGGGATGAAGCACTGGGTATGGTGCACAGCTGGTAGGCTATAGCTAATGGGATAAAGAAGGATGGTACAATCAGTTTACAATTCAGTGGTTAATGTGAGAAAAAGACGTGAAACAGGATAATGTGCAGGATAGTTGTGACAAGGTGACAAACAATCTGTTGTTCTGCCCCTGAGCAAGGCAGCAAACGCACTGTTCCCCGGGCGTCGACTAAGGCAGCCCCCAGCAACTCTCTGATTTTGCAAGGCAGCAAACCCACTGTTCCCCGGGCGTCGACTAAGGCAGACCCCAGCAACTCTCTGATTCTGCAAGGCAGCAAACCCACTGTTCCCCGGGCGTCGACTAAGGCAGCCCCCAGCACCTCTCTGATTCTGCAAGGCAGTAAACCCACTGTTCCCCGGGCGTCGACTAAGACAGCCCCCAGCACCTCTCTGATTCTGCAAGGCAGCAAACCCACTGTTCCCCGGGCGTCGATGAAGGCAGCCCCCAGCACCTCTCTGATTCTGCAAGGCAGCAAACCCACTGTTCCCCGGGCGTCGACTAAGGCAGCCCCCAGCACCTCTCTGATTCTGCAAGGCAGCAAACCCACTGTTCCCCGGGCGTCGATGAAGGCAGCCCCCAGCACCTCTCTGATTCTGCAAGGCAGCAAACCCACTGTTCCCCGGGCGTCGACTAAGGCAGCCCCCAGCACCTCTCTGATTCTGCAAGGCAGCAAACCCACAGTTCCCCGGGCGTCGACTAAGGCAGCCCCCAGCACCTCTCTGATTCTGCAAGGCAGCAAACCCACTGTTCCCCGGGCGTCGACTAAGGCAGCCCCCAGCACCTCTCTGATTCTGCAAGGCAGCAAACACACTGTTCCCCGGGCGTCAACTAAGGCAGCCCCCAGCACCTCTCTGATTCTGCAAGGCAGCAAACCCACTGTTCCCCGGGCGTCGATGAAGGCAGCCCCCAGCACCTCTCTGATTCTGCAAGGCAGTAAACCCACTGTTCCCCGGGCGTCGATTAAGGCAGCCCCCAGCACCTCTCTGATTCTGCAAGGCAGAAGACACATTTCAGTTGAATGCATTCAGTTGTACAACTGACTAGTTATCCCCCTTTTCCTTCCCCTTACCTTCTCTGGATACAAAGTAAATCATGCTGACATACAAATTAGGAAATTACACACTACTCTCACTACTCTCACTAGTCTACTCTCACTAATCCCAAAGTCTAAAGGTGTGGACAAGGTCATCTCAATAAAAGTATTGCAGTCCTCCACCTCCAAGCGTACTCAGCCAAAAACATTTAGGCACTACCAATCAAATGCTATAAAGCCTGATCAGGAGGTTAAATGAAGCGTGGCTGTGTAAATGAATATGCATGATTACTGATGTTTGATAACACTCAGGATTTCATGGTCTCTCACCTCTCATTTCCCTGTCTCTCTCTGCAGAACATCTGTCCAACATCTGCCTGGCAGTATGACTGGACATCCTCTGCTCTCCTGGAGGAGTGAGGCATCCTGGGATGCTAAACTATCCCTATCCCCTATCGCAATAGTCTCTTCTCCTCAAATTCACACCACAAAATCCTCTTCAACATCATTAATAATTCAAGACCTTCCACAGCCATACATTCTCATGTGGAATTCATCCCGGACCCACTGAAGCAAGTATGGGCTTGACTGAGAATTGAATCTAAGGTAAATTCTTGGATCTCAGCCAGAAGTAATGTAGGTCTAAAGTGGTTTGTTTGTGCGTGCGTGCATCAAATCAAATGATTGCTTCATCACATACACAGTTTACAGCAGGTATAAAAGGTGCAGTGAAATGCTTGTGTGCTAGTTTCCTGAACATTGCAGTACAATAACCAATATCAATAATAATAAATAACACGTAATAAGAGGTAGTATGCATAGTAATAAACTGATACGTACTACTACTTTCCACATTTTGTTAAGTTACAGCCTTATTCTAAAACGGTTTAAATTAAATGTTTTCCTCATCATTCTACACACAATACCCCATAATGACGAAGCGAAAACAGGTTTTTAGAAATGTTTGCTAATTTAGTAAAGATAAAAACAGAAATACCTTATTTACATAAGTATTCAGACCCTTTGCTATGATACTTGAAATTGAGCTCAGGTGCATCCTGTTTCAATTGATCATCCTTGAGAGGTTTCTACAACTTGATTGCAGTCCATCTGTGGTAAATTCAATTGATTGGACAAAATTTAGAAAGGCACACACCTGTCTATATAAGGTCCAACACTTGCTCTGACAGTGCTTGTCAGAGCAAAAACCAAGCCATGAGGAATTGTCCGTAGAGCTCCGAGACAGGATTTTGTAGCCACAGATCTGGGGATGGGTACCAAAAAAATGTCTGCAGCATTGAAGGTCCCCAAGAACACAATGGCCTCCATTATTCTTAAATGGAAGAAGTTTGGAACCACCAAAACTCTTCCTAGAGCTGGCCGCCTGGCCAAACTGAGCGATTGTGGGAGAAGGGCCTTGGTCAGGCCTTTGTCAGGGAGGTGACCAAGAACCCAAGAACTCTGACAGAGCTCCAGAGTTCCTCTGTGGAGATGGGAGAACCTTCTAGAAGGAAAACCATCTCTGAAGCACTCCACCAATCAGTCCTTTACGGTAGAGTGGCCAGACGGAAGGAGGTTTATTGGACCTTCCTTAGAATGTCTTGGTTCTGTTAACTGATTGACTGGGTCAGCGAAGAGGCAATCCTAACTAATCAAGTATCCCTTACATATGCAGGGCATCAGCAGGGCATGAACCATGATATCTATTGCTCCATAGCTATGTAAAATAAACCTCCCTCCGCCAATATCTTATCTGACCCATTATCTGTCCATATTAAATCAAACAGGCTGTACTGTAAGTCTTACACACACACACACACACACACACACACACACACACACACACACACACACACACACACACACACACACACACACACACACACACACACAGAGAATGGCTTACATCAAGTCAAACAACAGATGATTTCAACATATACAAACCATATGTGGCACTTCCAGTACCGTACTCAGCCTCCTTGCTGTGCTTTATGTACTGTGACTGTGCTGTATATCCTTTCTATCTGTGGGTGAGCCATGTGAATAGAGGAGTATTTCACAGATATTTCCTGTGTGTTTTCATAATGGTGAGAACAGAAGCCTGCTTATAAGCGAGCGTGCTGTCTCTAAAGTAGACATCTCTGACAGGACACTTGACAGAGTTTGCCCCCAGAGTGGATGGTCTGCGTATGTTACCGAGAATCAATGTGTTTAGTTATGTAATGATGGCTGGATCTGGAATATTACACTTTGCCTCGTCCTGTGTAAGCACTAAGCACATCCAACGGCACATGTTAGAAAATCAAAAGTGAATCAGAACTGACGAATCGTGAAGGGAAGCAAAAACACTTCTCGACACAGTGCGAGCCAAAGAAAGCACATGCTCTTCAGTCAGAGTTGTGAAGCAGCAGGAGTTTGTGTGTTACTGTGTGTTACTGCAGTTTAGCCCAATCAGTGTGTTTCCGGCCCTGCCTGAAGAATCAGAACCATATGAGAGGCTGAACACATGCTGTAGAACCACATGGAGGCCCTCTGTTCTCTACTAATGTTGATGGACTTTTTAAACCATAGAGGTATCACTCCACCTAGATTTTATAGCTACAGTAAATGTTACGATTGTCATCATAATTCTGGTGGTGGTGCAGAGAACAATGTCTATTAGAGTTGTGCCGAGTAGTCGGACAAAACAAGTATCATAACGGGCAATTTTCTGGATAAGGTTGTGATCAGAGTATTTTTTGTAATTATCTGTGATAGAAAAAAAAATGTTTGTGTCACCATCTTTCTTCTGTCAGTCAGTCTAGTGAGGTGCTAGGTGGTCTAAATAACTCCATTTGGTAGTTTGCCTGTCTGTAAAGAGAAGAGCGGGCTGTACGTTGATCCTGCTTCTCTGATTGGATAGAGTGAAGCTGTACTTCTCTGTCCACTCACTTCGTAATCTCACCCGATCGTGTTCACTTCTGTTTTGGTGTGATCATTTAGACTGCTACTACCTTCTGTTAGCCTGATACCATGATAAATCATAATACAGTGCCTTGCGAAAGTATTCGGCCCCCTTGAACTTTGCGACCTTTTGCCACATTTCAGGCTTCAAACATAAAGATATAAAACTGTATTTTTTTGTGAAGAATCAACAACAAGTGGGACACAATCATGAAGTGGAACGACATTTATTGGATATTTCAAACTTTTTTAACAAATCAAAAACTGAAAAATTGGGCGTGCAAAATTATTCAGCCCCCTTAAGTTAATACTTTGTAGCTCCACCTTTTGCTGCGATTACAGCTGTAAGTCGCTTGGGGTATGTCTCTATCAGTTTTGCACATCGAGAGACTGACATTTTTTCCCATTCCTCCTTGCAAAACAGCTCGAGCTCAGTGAGGTTGGATGGAGAGCATTTGTGAACAGCAGTTTTCAGTTCTTTCCACAGATTCTCGATTGGATTCAGGTCTGGACTTTGACGTGGCCATTCTAACACCTGGATATGTTTATTTTTGAACCATTCCATTGTAGATTTTGCTTTATGTTTTGGATCATTGTCTTGTTGGAAGACAAATCTCCGTCCCAGTCTCAGGTCTTTTGCAGACTCCATCAGGTTTTCTTCCAGAATGGTCCTGTATTTGGCTCCATCCATCTTCCCATCAATTTTAACCATCTTCCCTGTCCCTGCTGAAGAAAAGCAGGCCCAAACCATGATGCTGCCACCACCATGTTTGACAGTGAGGATGGTGTGTTCAGGGTGATGAGCTGTGTTGCTTTTACGCCAAACATAACGTTTTGCATTGTTGCCAAAAAGTTCAATTTTGGTTTCATCTGACCAGAGCACCTTCTTCCACATGTTTGGTGTGTCTCCCAGGTGGCTTGTGGCAAACTTTAAACAACACTTTTTATGGATATCTTTAAGAAATGGCTTTCTTCTTGCCACTCTTCCATAAAGGCCAGATTTGTGCAATATACGACTGATTGTTGTCCTATGGACAGAGTCTCCCACCTCAGCTGTAGATCTCTGCAGTTCATCCAGAGTGATCATGGGCCTCTTGGCTGCATCTCTGATCAGTCTTCTCATTGTATGAGCTGAAAGTTTAGAGGGACGGCCAGGTCTTGGTAGATTTGCAGTGGTCTGATACTCCTTCCATTTCAATATTATCGCTTGCACAGTGCTCCTTGGGATGTTTAAAGCTTGGGAAATCTTTTTGTATCCAAATCCGGCTTTAAACTTCTTCACAACAGTATCTCGGACCTGCCTGGTGTGTTCCTTGTTCTTCATGATGCTCTCTGCGCTTTTAACGGACCTCTGAGACTATCACAGTGCAGGTGCATTTATACGGAGACTTGATTACACACAGGTGGATTGTATTTATCATCATTAGTCATTTAGGTCAACATTGGATCATTCAGAGATCCTCACTGAACTTCTGGAGAGAGTTTGCTGCACTGAAAGTAAAGGGGCTGAATAATTTTGCACGCCCAATTTTTCAGTTTTTGATTTGTTAAAAAAGTTTGAAATATCCAATAAATGTCGTTCCACTTCATGATTGTGTCCCACTTGTTGTTGATTCTTCACAAAAAATACAGTTTTATATCTTTATGTTTTGAAGCCTGAAATGTGGCAAAAGGTCGCAAAGTTCAAGGGGGCCGAATACTTCGCAAGGCACTGTATCTAACAAGCGGGGCGAGGGTAATGAAAAATCTGAAACACAGAAACGCATTCTGACAGATAGCAAATTTGTCTGCCCGCTGCAAGTTGAGCACACATACACACACCCCTCCACGGCTCCTAATCTTCAGCTTGTTAAGTCTATAAACATGCAGGGAGAGAGTTATTTTGCCAACATCTACTTAGGCCTTAAATAAATTAATCTGATCATGAGTATAATCCGATCTGACTATCAACTGTCAATTTACAAATACGTTTACGAATACAAGTATGGCCATGTCGGCACACCCCTTACGACCATGTTTTACACTGTGTGTGTGTGTGTGTGTGTGTGTGTGTGTGTGACGTATGTGTCTGTGTTACTGTCTTACTGAGCACCGATCTGTATATATTAACCTGGTTTTTCTGAAAAACTGCATATCAACCTGTTCTACAGGTCCACTCCTCAGGAAAATGCACATGACAGCCTGCTTGGAGCTTGTCAAAAGGCACCTAAAGACTCTCAGACCATGAGAAACAAGATTCTCCTTATGGTGAAGCATGGTGGTGGCAGCATCATGCTGTGGGGATGTCTTTCAGTGGCAGGGACTGGGAAACTAGTCAGTAACGAGGCAAAGATTAACTGAGCAAAGCACAGAGAGATCTTTGATTAAAACCTGCTCCAGTGCGCTCAGGACCTCAGACTGGGGTGAAGGTTCACCTTCCAACAGGACAAAGACCCTAAGCACACAGTCAAGACAACGCAGAAGTGGCTTCGGGACAAGTCTATGAATGTCCTTGAGTTGCCCAGCCAGAGCCCGGAATTCAACCCAATCAAACATCTCTGGAGAGACCTGAAAATAGCTGTGCAGTGACACTCTCCATCCAGCATGACGTAGCTTGAGAGGATCTGCAGAGAAGAATGGGAGAAACTCCCCAAATGCAGGTGTGCCAAGCTTGTAGCTTCATAACCAAGAAGACTCAAGGCTGTAATCGCTGCCAAAGGTGCTTCAACAAAGTACTGAGTAAAGGGTCTGAATACCTTTGTAAATGTGATATTTCAGTTTTTTATTTATTTTACAAATGTGTAAACATTTTTAAAAAACTGTTTTTGCTTTGTCTTTATGAGGTATTGTGTGTAGATTGAGAAGGGAAAAAAACAATTGAATCAATTTTAGAATAAGGCTGTAACGTAAACAAATATGGAAAAAGTCAAGGGGTGTGAATAGTTTCCGAATGCACTGTACCACACCCCCTCAAGCCTTATTGCTCAAATATAGCTCACCTTATCCACCGGAGGTGTCCAGTCAGAGCTGCTATACTGCTATAAGCAAAAGATATTCAGACATTGTATTAATTTTAGGTATTTAATGAGTAACAAAATCCATAACATACATTAAACAGAAAATATCTCTATAAAATATATTGGAATGCCTCTTCTTGTAGACATGTCGGTCTTTGTTTCTTTGTTTTAATAATCACTGCTAGGATTGGAACCCTTACAATGTAATAGGATACATATGCATCCAATCAGATAACACGATGACTCATGACAACGTATCAAAATAAATCTGTTTTCTACGACAGACAGAAATAGCATTGTACACATAAATGTTTAGGACAAATCCAACTAGGGATAGGGGTTTGACATCTGTTCAATATTTGAATAGTATCAGTCATTTTTGTTGGATATCCGGATATTGAAAATACTTGTGTTTTTTTAACTTAAGGACTCTATTCAATCAGTTCCGCTTTAGCTGGCATCCGCATAGTGGTTGTTTTGGCGGTGTCTGAGGTGGAACTGGAATGCAGAAAAATAAGTGAAACTTGACAAATTATCCAATGGATTATGATAATTTGCTTGTAAAAAAAAGGGGAGATGCAAAAACATGAATTTGTTTTAATTTAATTTGCTCCTTGGCAAGGCGGCCAAGTGTAGGGTCGTCACTAGTTAACACAGCCACAAAGTCATGAACCCCATCTATTTCTACATTTTCACATCTTAAAATTTGATTTTTAACCTAACTCTCACCTTAACCCTAACATTAACCACACTCCTAACCTTAGCCTAACCCTAACCTTAAATGAAGACCAAAAAGCACATTTTTGTTTTCACAAATTTGTATAATATCGACAATTTTGACTTTGTGGCTGTTTTATCTAGTAGAAACCCATGTTTTTGCTACATAGAAAAGCTGTTAGGCTCTCAGATGACTTGCGAATAGGGAGAACTTTACAGCAGGTGTTTCTGATTAATTAACATTGCCATGTTGGTGGGTGGTAACATTTAAATAAAACCCAGCTCTGAAACAAAACATAGGCTGTAAAGAATTTGCACGTCATCCCATAAGAAAAAAGGCACAAGACTCACAGAAACATCCAAAGTCACACATTTGGATTTGGCATTTCAAGCACAAATATATCATAATGTACTATGACTAAAAAGATGAATTATTTACATCATTGTGCAACATCACGGGTAAGCTCTGGTCATTGTCTTTCAGCTCGAGAAGTTGATTTCTACTGTTGTGGGTGTTTAAAATAGACCTATACATTTGTTTTCTATCAGAAATGTATATTCACACAAGTTTTCAAATACTAACATCCGTTCGGATATTTGAATATTTAAATAATCATGCTCATCTCTATATCCAACATCATCATTTGGCATGGAACACTGTGTGTCACACTGTTTGGACCGTGGCGCACAACATGAAGACAGACACACACGCGCACACAGACACATGCACGCCCACATACGAGCTCTGTCTCTCTCGCACTCACAGACATACACAGACACACACAGGATATATCCCAATAAAAGATTCAGAATGTAGTTCCTCTTTTTCGTATTGATAGACTGCAGCATTTATACACATCTGTCCAGCATTGTGGCTGTGGCTGCCTACACATGGATGCAGTAAAGCTGTGTTTGGTTATTGGTCATAAAGCCCTCACTGTCTGTGCTGTGGTGTGGTCTGTGTGCTGATGCAGCGTCCCTGTTGCCATATGAAGCACACGTGTCTCACTATGATCTCTAATGCTAATAGTAGCCATAACGTATTGTATAGTTACAGCTATGCTATATGTGGTGATAGAGACATCGAGGCTTTGTCAACACTCCTACCTAGCTTCCTTTCCTTGTCGCCTCTCCTTAAATGATCACTGTTCTGAAAACTCAACATTTTCTGAGACAATTCCGGGACATCTCTGGTCATTCTAGGTCAGGGGTCACACAAGGAGGGAGAAGAGGAAAGGGAGCTGGTTCAAAGTATTATGAAATTGAAGTAGACAGCAGGACTGGTGTCACAGAGCAAGGGACTCTCATTTACAACGAGGCAGCTTTATGAACGCATAGACATTACTGAAATGGACTTTTGAATCCACAACACAATGATTAAAAACATACAAAATATAAAATTGGAAAGTTGAAGCATACCATAAATATGTTATAATATGTACAAAAAAGATATCTAAAGTTGAACAATAACAATCTCATAATGATAATTATTGTACAGTATTTCAATGCCCTTCTAACTATTTACAAAGTGGACTTTAAGGTTCACCCAATAGCTGCATTATTTTTTAAACTGCTAGGGGTGTGTGTGTGTGTGTGTGTGTGTGTGTGTGTGTGTGTGTGTGTGTGTGTGTGTGTGTGCGTGTGTGAAAAAAGATATCTACACACACACACACACACACACACACACACACACACACCCCTAGCAGTTTAAAAAATAATGCAGCTATTGGGTGAACTCTATATACAATCATTGCTGCAGCTCAAATACAGGCAATGCTAGGACAGACCGTTCTGTGAGCTTGTGTGGCCTACCACTTCTCGGCTAAGCCGTTGTTGCTCCTACACGTTTCCACTTCACAATAACAGCACTTACATTTTCCTGGGGCAGCTCTAGTAGGGCAGAAATTTGACTAACTGACTTGTTGTAAAGGATGGCATCCTATGACGGAGCCACATTGAAAGTCACTGAGCTCTTCATTAAGGCAATTTTACTGCCAATGTTTGTCTATGGAGATTGTATGGTTGTGTGCTTGATTTTATACACCTGTCAGCAACGGCTGAAATAGCCGAATCCACTCATTTGAAGGGGTGTCCACATACTTTTGTATATATAGTATATCTGATTGGCCAGTGGTAGGCCTATAGGTGTACTTGATTTGATCTCCACGACCACTGGGTTGGCAGAGTTTGTACCTTAAATTATTAAAAATGGGAACACTTCGACTACCTGGCAAGCAGGGCAGCTGAATGAAGTGCACCTACCGCAAACAGAGCGAAACAATTAAGAACGCAAGGCTTTCTCGTTGGGCTTTTTACAGAAATGTTTGGCGATCGACTAGGAAAGCCTTGGAGATGGACCAGTTGGTGACCACAGATCTAGACTATGTTCTAAATGTCCTTGATGTGTTTTTGAGTTCCAGAGTGTGTTCTAGAGTTCAGTCTCAGATCTGTGGTGTGTTCTCCACAGCGACGGCAGAGTACTCTGTCTCAGAGACATGGGTCTGTTCTATGAGCCTGGCCAGGCCTGTACGTGTGGAGTACTTAAAGATGAAGGCCTTCATCAGGTCGTAGCGGTAGTTCCTGTTGAGGAAGTTGTAGAGGATGGGGTTGACGCAGCAGTGGAGCAGGGACAGACACTGGGTGAGGTGCAGCGCCACGTAGAGGGCGTTCTCCAGCCCACAGCTCAGAGGAACCAGGCCCAGCAGGGAGAGGGCATCGGCCAGGAGCACCCCGTGGTAGGGCCCCCAGCAGCCGAGGAACACCACTATGTAGGCCAGGATCATCCTGCGGCTCACACGACGCTCCTGCTCCACTGCCGAGGAGGAAGAGGAGGAGGAGGAGAGTGCTTTGGCCAGGAGGGCATAGGCCAGAGCGATGACAGGGAAGGGGATGATGAAGCCAAGCAGGATGAAGCTCAGCTGGACCCCTACCATCCACTCCCTAGGGTGTTCCTCTGGGTACACCGGCCTGCATAGCACTACCTCCCCTTGTGATGACCTCAGAGCCCGCAGGAAGTATGTGTCCGGCAGGGAAGCCACCAGAGCCAGGAGCCACACCCCCATACATACGCCGTGGCGAATCAGCTTCCGGCGCCGGCCCCCATCCTCACTGTCGGCCGGCCGTGTCATGCTCAGGTAGCGGTCGACGCTCATGCAGGCCAGGAAGAAGATGGAGCTGAAGAGGTTAACGGAGAAGAGCAGGTGGGTGAGCTTACACGCCAACTCGCTGAAGGGCCAGTGGCTGTGCTGTGCCAGGGAGCTCACCCACACGGGCAACGTGATGCACACGCACAGGTCAGCCGCCGCCAGGTGGGCGATGTAAAGGTGGGTCTCGTGGCGAGGGGAGGTGGTGCGCTGGGCGCGGATGTTGATCCAGAGGACGAGGCTGTTGGCGGCCAAACCGACCACGAAGATGAAGACGTAGAGGATGCACATGGAGTGGAGCAGGGCGCTGCGGTCGAAGGCTGTGGGACAGCCACCCATCTCCACGCGCGTCCCGTTCTCCAGGAGGCCTGTGAGGTTCAGGTCCTCCCACGTGTCGAACAGCTCATCCAGATCGAAGCTGTTCATCCTTCTGCCGTTTGCTGGGAACGATCACGCACACCTCACTGATCTGGGATCTGAAGACAAGACAAGAAGACAGCAGCCCATCAGTCCTGATCTCAATCTGTCTGTTTGCCATGTCACGGTAAATGTTTGAACTATATTTAGAGAGCGCTGCCCTGAGTTCCTTTGACTTTTGTTAAGATCTCAACCCATCAGTCCTGACCTCACTCTGTTCCTGGGGCAGAGCTAGATCAGAAAAGCAATTAACTTCTTCACAGAGCCCTGCATTCTACAGTATGTTATGAGATCTAATAGGCACCCAAATGAAATTAACAAAACAAAACACATAACTTTTTATTATACGCCACCAGATCTGAAAAAAATCTACATGTAGTTAACTCTTTAAAAAATTATTTATTAATTCATAATGGCTCTGTTGTTTTGGGATGATTGAGGAATGACTGCCAAAGCTATCTTTTGCCATCCAGTCATAGGGCAGCACCAGCTATGTTGCCATTAGTCCAAAAAACACAACATCCAGATTAAGAGAGGGTCGCATCGCAAGAGGATCAAAGGACAGCTCTGTCATAACCACAACTATGTAATCTGAAAACATTTGAGACTGATCACATACAGTACACACACACACACAAAGGGATCCTACACACTCATGCAACATGCATCATGAACACTTACACACACAGCTCAATATTTTATTTTATTACAGCACAACCTCTGACCTCTCTGTATGTCTGATTATGATTGGTCCTCTTACACTCAGGTATGTCTCTCTTCCCCTGACAGTCACAACATGACGGGAGGGATGTGAGGGATTGAAGAACAAACCCTAGACATGAAAACCATGAATAATATAACCTCTCCTTTTCCTCTGGATTGGCACATATGTCCACAGACTGAGACATGGGGAGACATCAGAGCCGGGTTATCAGTGTTTGCCACTAGCGCCAGCTGTCGGCTATATCAACCGGTTACACACTAATTTCCAGCCGGGTACATTTTCCACTTATACTGAACAAAAATATAAACGCAATATGCAACAATTTCAAAGATTTTATTGAGTTACAGTTCATATAAGGAAATCAGTCAATTGAAATAAATTCATTAGGCCTTAGTATATGGATTTCACATGACTGGGCAGGGGTTCAGTCATAGGTGGGCCTGGGAGGGCATAGGCCCAACCACTTGGCAGCCAGGCCCACCCACGGGGGAGACATAATTGTGGAAATTCATATCTTGCTATAAAATACTTTCATCTCAAGAGAGGACAGGTTAATTGTTTAAAAAAGGTTTATGTTTTCTTACCTAGAAAATAGTCCTGATCATATAAGCCTAGAAGATATCCCAAAAAAACAAACAATACACTGAATGAATACATTTTCAGGATCCTGGCTGGCTACTTTTTCTATTTGGCTGGCTACTCTGTGTGCTTCTGGAAAACACTGGGTTACCAGGGGGTTTAACTACTTTAGACCCGGTCCAGTCACGGTCAAAGACAATCAGCGCCGCTGGGCGATACAGCGTGTTAAAGTGCATTAAAACGGGACCGCTTAGAGCAGCTGGGTGTGTGAGAGCTGTGTGAGAGCTGTGAGAGCTGTGTGAGAACTGTGTGAGAGCTGTGTGAGAGTGTGTGAGAGCTGTGTGAGAGCTGTGTGAGAGCTGTGTGAGAGTGTGTGACCGCAGAATACCACGTTGCCCACGCCAAGCGGTCTGCGATATCTGTGACTGAGTGTGTTAGTGCATGTACCTGGAGCAGTGGCCAACAGACATGTGTGTGTTATGTTAGGGCTGCCTGTGGTTTCAGCTCATTCTTTCAGCGATAGTGGCGCTATTCAATCGATAGCCCCTTTCATTGCTATTTGGCACTTGACCCCTTCACCTCTGGCACACAACCTCAAATCAAATTATTTGCATTGGTCACATACACATGGTTAGCAGATGTTATTGCGAGTGTAGCGAAATGCTTGTGTTTCTAGTTCCGACAGTGCAGCAATATCTAACATGTAATCTAAAAATTCCAAAACAACTACCAAATACACACAAATCTAAGTAAATTAATGGAATACGAACATATACATATAAATATATGGATGAGCAATGGCAGAGCAGCATAGACAAGATGCAATAGATGGTATAAAATATAGTATATACATATGAGATGAGTAATGCAAGACATGTAAACATTATTAAAGTGGCATTATTAAAGTGACTAGTGATCCAGTTATTAAAGTGGAAAATGATTTTGCGTCTGTATGTAGGCAGCAGCCTCTCTGTGTTAGTGATGGCTGTTTAACAGTCTGATGGCCTTGAGATAGAAGCTGTTTTTCAGTCTCTCGGTCTCAGCTTTAATGCACCTGTACTGACCTTGCCTTCTGGATGGTAGCGGGGTGAACAGGCAGTGGCTCGGGTGGTTGTTGTCCTTGATGATCTTTCTGGCCTTCCTGTGACATCGGGTGCTGTAGGTGTCCTGGATGGCAGGTAGTTTGCCCCCAGTGATGCGTTGTGCAGATTGCACCACCCTCTGGAGAGCCTTGCAGTTGTGGGCGGTGCAGTTGCCGTACCAGGTGGTGATATAGCCCGACAGGATGCTCTCAACTGTGCATCTGTAAAGGTTTGTGAGGGTTTTAGGTGACAGGCCAAATTTCTTCAGCCTCCCGAGGTTGAAGAGGCACTATCGCGCCTTCTTCACCACACTGTCTGTGCGGGTGGGCCATTTCAGTTTGTCCATGATGTTTACGCCAAGGAACTTAGCTTTCCACCTTCTCCACTGCTGTCCTGTTGATGTGGATAGGGGGGTGCTCACTCAGCTGTTTCCTTAAATTCACGATAATCTCCTTTGTTTTGTTGACGTTGAGTGAGAGGTTGTTTTCCTGGCACCACACTCCGAGTGCCCTCACCTCCTACCTGTAGGCTGTCTCGTCATTGTTGGTAATCAAGCCTACTACTGTTGTGTCATCTGCAAACGTAACGATTGAGTTGGAGGCGTGCATGGCCACGCAGTCATGGGTGAACAGGGAGTACAGGAGGGGGCTGACCACGCACCCTTGTGGGGCCGCAGTGTTGAGGATTGGTGAATTGGAGATGTTGTTTCCTACCTTCACCACCTGGGGGTGGCCCGTCAGGATGTCCAGGACCCAATTGCACAGGGCGGGGTTGAGACCCAGGGCCTCAAGCTTAACGATGAGCTTGGAGGGTACTATGGTGTTGAATGCTGAGCTATAGTCAATGAAGAGCATTCTTACATAGGTATTCCTCTTGTCCATATGGAATAGGCCAGTGTACAGTGTGATGGCGATTGCATCGTCTGTGGACCTATTTGGGCGGTAAGCAAACTGAAGTGGGTCAGGTAAGGGTGACAGGTAAGGTGGAGGTGATATGATCCTTGACTAGTCTCTCAAAGCACTTCATGATGACAGAAGTGAGTGCTACGGGGCGATAGTCATTTAGTTCAGTTACCTTTGCTTTCTTGGGTATAGGAAAAATAGTGGCCATCTTGAAGCATGTGAGAACAGCAGACTGGGATATAGAGAGATTGAATATGTCCATAAACACACCAGCCAGCTAGTCTGCGCATGCTCGGAGGACGCGGCTTGGGATGCCGTCTGGGCCGGCAGCCTTGCGAGGATTAACAAGTTCAAATGTCTTACTCACGTCGGCCATGGAGAAGGAGAGCCTACAGTTCTTGGTAGCAGGCTGCGTCGGTGGCACTGTATTATCCTCAAAGCGGGCAAAGAAGGTGTTTAGTTTGTCTGGAAGTGAGACGTCGGTGTCCGTGACATCATGCCCTTTACTTCAGTAGTTTTGTCATTCTCCCTAATAGCAGCAGCTGCACACTTTTCTCTTGCTCTTGCTCTTTCTCCTTACTCCCCCTTTCATCTGCCCCCCAAAGCAAAAGGGGAATATTCAGATCACAAACCTTTAGTTTTGCCACACTCCAAACACCCAATGAGGCTGAGCTGGTTACAACATAGATAGACTACGTACCATGAGAGCTAGCAGGGCCTAAAATTAACACCTGCCACATGCGGATAGATTTTAGCACTGGCATTGCGAGAATTTCACTCACATTATTTTGTGAATAAAAATAGTCAAGTGTGATCACATGTATAGTCAAGTAAGATCACATTTATAGTTAAAGAAATGCCTCAGTAGCTGTTTTTAAAGTATTTCTGCCGTTTTGTTTCATAGCTGATAAATGAATCGCACTACAACTGGCGGCTGGCGGCTGTGAACACGTGAAGAGCTGATTGAAAGATTTTTAGAAGCGCTGTGCACAGGCATAACAGTTGGTGTAATTTACTTGATACAAAAGTCTATAGAAGTGAGATTTTGTCCTTGTGTTTCTTGGCTATTTACATTGTTTTGTTGACAAGCTAGCTTGTTTTTCTAGGTTTGAGATTCAACTGCTACGGATGAGAAGACAATGCCTCTAGTCTAGTCAGACTCGATCTCACAAGTGCAAACATGACTCAAATCGTGCTACCACGGTAACCTCCCGCAGTTAAGGGGGCAGGTGAACATGTTGGTCTCATCTGTGATTTAAAAAATATATATTATTTCACCTTTATTTAACCAGGTAGGCCAGTTGAGAACAAGTTCTCATTTACAACTGTGACCTGGCAAAGATAAAGCAAAGCAGTACGACAAAAACAACAACACAGAGTTACATTACACAAATATATTTTCTATGATATTTTGTTTAAACAAAATGTTTTTTAATGAAATGAAACAATATACCACATTACTTCTTACTAGTAACACAGTTATTGTTCTAGAAACATTACAAAGCATGATCATCAGTTTGTGTTTCGTTTGTGTCATTTTTAAATCTAACTGACACGGTAAGTAAGGCCAAAAAGTTAATGTTATGCCCTGCATCAAAGCCAGTATGTATGAACTTGAGCATTATGTTATTATATTTGGCACCACTGTAAGGGTGGCTGTATCTTATTATCGCTGATGATTACACATTAGGCAAGCAGCATGCAGGGCCGAAGATGCATTGCAATACAAGACAAAAAGGGAGCAATGAAAGCTGTTTACCTGTGTTAACCCAAGACCAGAGAATGCTGCAGGTGCGACATTAAAAGATTAACGGTCTCTCTTGCTGGAAGAGTTCTCTCCTGTTGGTTTAGGCTTTTGTGTTGTAAAAGAAAGGACTCAAAGGAGAGGGATCATGGGAGGGCCCACAAACATCCATATACACTAAATTACTCAAAGTATGTGGATATCTGCTCGTCGAACATCTCATTGCAAAATAATGTCCATTAATATGGAATTGGTCCCCTCTTTGCTGCTTCCATTCAGCCACAAGAGCATTAGTGAAGTTAGTCACTGATGTTGGGCGAATAGGTCTGGCTCGCAGTCAGCGTTCCATATTGATCCCAAAGGTGTTCGATGGGGTTGAGGTCAGGGCTCTGTGCAGGCCAGCGAGCTTTACACCCCTCCAGCAGAAACTTGGCATTGTGCATGGTGATCTTAGGCTTGTTTGCGGCTGCTCGGCCATGGAAACCCATCTCATGAGACTCCCGACGAACAATTATTGTGCTAGCGTTGCTTCCAGAGGCAAACTGGAACTCGGTAGTGAGTGTTGCAATCGAGGACAGATGATTTTTACGCCCTACGCACTTCATCACTCAGGGGTCCCGTTCTGTGAGCTTATGTGGCCTACCACTTTGCGGCTGAGCTGTTGTTGCTCCTAGAGGATTCCACTACACAATAACAGCACATAGAGATGACCGCGGCAGCTCTAACGAGGCAGAAATTTGACGAACTGACTTGTTGAAAAGGTGGCATCCTATAGAGGTGCCACGTTGAAAGTCACTGAGCTCTTCAGTAAGGCCATTCAATGTTTGTCTCTGGAGATTGCATGGCGGGGTGTTCAATTTTATACACCTGTCAGCCACAGGTGTGGCTAAAATAGCCAAATCCACTAATTTGAAGGGGTGTCCACATACTTTGTATATATAGTGTAGCTGCTAAAGCAAAATGAGATGAGGAAGAGGAAGAGGAACTCTTTAGTTTTAGTTATATATTTGCTATATTGGGAACCTTTAGTACCCAAGCACCTCAAATCGAATCACATTTTTTACCTTTTTACTATGCTAATAGATTATCCATGTCACAATTATTATTTTATAAATGCCTTATAATTCTATCAGAAAATAATTGTTCATAGGCAAGGGAACTACTACATTTTAATCAGTGAGACACACACACACTTATGTTGAGTAAAACACAAAATTGTCTTGGGTAATTCCATGACATGAGTCCCTTGAGGGTAGTGTAACTTGGTGGATTTTAAAAAATAATCATAAGAAACATGTTTTCCCATCTCACATCCCACCAAGAGGTTAAATAAATAAAAAAGGACTATAACACATGCCTATTAATTGCCAAATAAAGTAACAGGGTTGACTGTAACAGGGTTGGAGTTTTCATCTTAAATCAGCCATAAATCCCTTTAGGCATTTTCACACTGCATTGTTCATAGCCCCAAGCTTAACCTGTACATATAAGCATTTATTAACCCGGGCTAAACTTTAGCCCTGGGCTAAGGATTCACACTTCTATACCAAAGTCCTGGGCTAACAGACGAACACACATGCAACCAACATTCTATCTCTACCAAGCGACCAATGTTATAAGCATTAAGGCATTTATTAACCCATTATTTCGTCTTGCTTCTAGACTTCGATTTCCAACAGCGATGGTTTGTATAAACCTTCCTGTCTGCCTGTCAGACCTCGGAAACAATGTTTCGCTTTTGAAATATGATGTTGCCCCTGTACAGAGAATGCTGTGCATGAACGAGACATAAACTTTTCAGATCTATGCGAAATCATGCAACAATATTATTATAATGGTTTGCTAGCATATATCCAATTAAATATCAATAGAAAAACTATGAAAACTGATGACAATTGAGAGTTTTCTGCCCGTTCAGCTGTAGAGTTTGTTGAGCAGTTGGCTAGAAAAATTAGAAGATGTCAGCCAGCCTGCATAGCAACCGTTTTGTTAACCATAGCAACAAATGTTTTGCATGGACAAAGTATTTTGTTTTTTTGTCAAGTTTTTGTCAGATGGAAGGAGGAAATCGTATACATTGACTTATTAAAATAGTGTGAGGAACGCATCACAGGATGTGCAAATTAAGTGCAGCTTTTGTAATTGGACAGAACATGTTATGTGTTTATGATTGGACAGAGAACATTTTATGTGTTTGTGATTAGACAGAGAACATTTTATGTGTTTGTGATTAGACAGAGAACATTTTATGTGTTTGTGATTAGACATAGGACATTTTATGTGTTTGTGATTAGACAGAGAACATTTTATGTGTTTGTGATTAGACATAGGACATTTTATGTGTTTGTGATTAGACAGAGAACATTTTATGTGTTTGTGATTGGACAGAGAACATTGTATGTGTTGTTCTTGACCGCGTTTCACACGGGCTGCTTTGGCACCATGCTTCTGGGCTAGGGTTGGTGCTATCCCACATTAGAATGTGAAAGTGTGAACACTTGCATTAGCCACGGCATAAAATCTCCGTTAGTCCAGGGCTGGTGAGGCTCTTAGTCCTGGGCTAAGGTACGATGTGAACATGCCCCTTGTGACTAGGGGAATGGAAGCTTGTGTGCAACAGCCAGCAGTAATTGAATGCAAGGCTCACAATGTTTTTTTCTTGTTCAAACATTTCTAGCCCGTCATTCTATGGGTAACAGGGTTGACATATTATGCTTAACCCACTCAGTTTTCCACCACAAAACACCAGAAAATGGCAAAACAGTTCACCTGCTTTTACATTTGATTAACAGAAGTTCAATGCTTCTTTAGATTTTTTATTTTAAGCGTTAGTGTCATCATATTAAAACGAGAGTTCAGTTCACATAACAGGATGTTACGAATTTGCAAAACGTACAATATGTAACAAATTTGCGAAACATACAATGTTATACATTTGCATACCATATGATATGTTACAAATTCTAGCTAGGTGCCTAACGGTAGCTGGGAGTTAAGGTTAAGTTTAGGATTTGTCCGTGATGAGAGTTGAACTCGCAACCTTTGGGTTGCTAGACGTTTGCATTATACACCTACCCATACAATCCGACCAACCACCCTACTTTTGATTTTGCCTTAAGTAACCATCTGTTTTATGTAACCATGCCAAACGTAACATATCATGAGGGTTGGGTAGGTTACTTTCTAAATGTAATCCGTTGCAGTTACTAGTTACCTGTCCAAAATTGTAATAAGTAACGTAATTTTGGGATTACCCAAACTCAGTAACTTAATCTGATTACATTCCGTTACTTTAGATTACTTTCCCCTTAAGAGGCATTAGAAGAAGACACAAATGTATGTTACTAATTGAACGGTATCTATTGCAGGGTAAATCAATGTTAAACTTCATATAGCTGGCCATATATGGATGATTCATTTGACTTTATGGGTTGGTTATGTTGGCTTCTTCTAACCCATGGCTTTTTACTACATATAATAATTTGATTAAATGTTATCTTTACATTAAAAACTATCTATCAGAACTCCAGTCATTCGTATAAATGTTATATCCCTTGATCTTCAATAATAGGACTTGGACATAAGGAAGTATAGATTAGCCTAATTGTTTTACCTGAGTATGACCCCAAAACTAAGGACTTATGAGCCAGCCCTACTCTGTTGTTTATGATTTTGTTGTCATGGAGGACTGATTGGGGTCATTGAATCGAGTTGAAAAATAAATGCTGTGCTCATGGAGTGGCATGCTTTGAGCACCACTGAAAAGTGCTATTTACATGTGAAAAATGAATGCCATATGCTGCAATTGCTATAGGTCTATTGTTAATCTTTTTGTTGGTGACACTTTGATATCTTGATAATATGCAGCTGTTTAAAGGGCAAATCCACAGATGAAACAATAACAAAACAGTTGCCCCGCCTTTGTTTTGGTAAAAAACTGAGGGATGGGCCTGGAGAAATGTATTCACTCTCAGATTAATAGTCAGAGCTATGGATGCGAGGACTGACCATCCATGATATTAAAATTATTGTTTTAACCATGTTATGAGGCTATACAGTGTTTGTTTACATTTGCAGTGTTTACAAACATTGGAGAAAAACAAGCTTATATTTTGGGTTCTCATGGAGTGTGACAGTTGAACTAAGCTCATGAGGCATTTCTAAGTTATATTCTTCAGCAATCAATAGATATTTATTACTCCAAAAATTGATGTAGCAACTACAGATTGCCAATTTAAGTCTATCAAAAGTGTGCGAGTTTGAGCATGTGTCCATTAGTCCTATGGATTTATTTATTTGATCAGCATGAATTAGATGGAGCAATAAAAGCCCCACTTTTATTCCACAGGCTTGGATCCGCACTATGCAGCTGTTATAAGAGCGCATTTTTCATTGGCTGTCCACTGATTTCAAAAACCATGATTGATAGGCAGCTTAAACTTCTTGAATTCAACGACTATTGGTTTCAAATACTCATTTAGATTTGTGAACAGCTATCCACAACAACCACAGTCCGTAAATCGCAAATAGCTAAATGAGAGCGCAGCAATGATTTACATCAATGCGCTATGTAGATATCAATAATAAGTGATATCTGTATCGCCGTAGACTACACCACTACTGTCTTCCTTACCTCCAAGCGTTTATTCAAATTGGTGTGTCATTATAGTGGTCTCTGACTTGTGGTCAAACTCGCTCAGGCGGAACAAACTTAAATTTGCGCTTTTTTTCAATGCTGATTTGAATGTCTTTCAGAAAACAGAGAAGTGTCAAATGTATTTTTTTTCTCGCAAACATCCTTTCTGAATTTAAAAGTAATCCTCGAAATAATAATCTAGTTTTTCAAACGTATCTGTAATCTGATTACAATATTTTTGTTGGTAACGTACCGGATTACAGTAAAAAATGTGGGGGTAATTTTTGTAATCCCTTAGATGTAATCCGTTACTCCCCAACCCTTCATATCATACTAAAGGGTGTGTCTCGGATTTACGTACAGAATAATACAAAATGCACTGAGACCAGTTTGCAAAATTAGTGACAGTTTTAAATGAATTATTAACTGCATGAAAAAAAGAATAATCTTCAGAAATGACTTTGACAAAGCAAAAAATATTATTGGGCTTTAAAATGATTGGAGAAATGTTGGGGTTGAGTGGGTTAAAATCTTAGAAGTCACAGAGGTTGCACAGGGAGAAAATGTTTGCACTTTATGAAGTCTGTTCATATTATAAATCTGATTTATAGAATTGTCCATGTATATTAACGGGCACTTCACATTTAATATGACAGGCTTTTAAAATGCAATATTGGTGCACAATTTCTACCCCCCAAAATATTAACGGTTCGCAAAAGGGACTCATTTCGTGGAACGACACATTTACACACGACCTGAAGCCTATCTGAGTGCACATTCAATTCAGTCCCATTGTCTGTCCCATAACAACAAACCACAATCCTTATCAAATACCAGGGGACTCGGTGTAGTAAATTGGCGGCGCTCATTGAATGCGCACAGCTAATCCGCGCGCCACGCTGCGAAAGAGGATGTCTCTATCTATGACTAGAATGACTTGAACAGTTTCAGAGGCCAGTAGTCACATTAGGCTAATATGTTACCAAAAACTCCGCTGCAACAATACACAATTAGGCTAACAAATGCAGTGTTTGCTGAAACATAAAACTTGCGTATTGGGCATTTGGTTAAACAAAAAGTGTTTCTGGAACCGACATTTTAGGAGTGCAGCTCTTTGGTCCGCAGCCTCTTGTTATGGAGATGGTTAGTGGTTAGTCAAGTGGTTAGCAAAATAAACTAACATGTATGTAAAATGCCTTACTTGTAATTGAGAAAAACATCCCTTACTTGTTGCCTCTTCGAAGAAATGGCACAGTGTCTCTAGTGCGAAGTGATGTCCAGTTATGTTATGCTTTGTCCGAGATGGGGAGAGATGGTGGTTGTGAGCTCTCCGATATCTGGCTTGACTGAGTGGGTGAGTGTCCGGTCTCCTCCCAGCGATAGTGAACCTGGCCTCATACCTCCCACTGCACTTATTAATATACTGCGTAGTGAGTGATACGCCTTTCAAGGCAAGTCAACACATTCATTGATGTTTCTTACAAGAGTGGAAAAGGCGTCAGATTTCCTTCCACTTTACATCCCACAAACAATTGCCCAACAGACTGAAACACGTTTGTTTGTGCTTTGTACAAAGCTGCATTTTTGGTGTGCAGAGACTGCCAAAGAGATACGCTAATAGTATTCATATATCATCCTAGATATGTTTATGATAGAAATTTACACTTTTTTGTGTGCACATTCCTTATTTCAAAATGTATAGCAACTAGACTGATTTTGTTGTCATTTTCATTCTTGTGGTTTAGGTGATAGACCCATCTAACTTCATATAACATGTATTGCATTTGCCAATTCAAGCTTGTGGTTGTACCCTATACCATGAATAGTGTATTTAAACTGTGTTATTCCGTTGTGAGTATGAAAATGTGTTCCCTTCCACACAAATAAAGTTCACAGTCCACACCCGTCTTCTCTCAGTTCCTCTCAACTGTTAGTGACTATTTATGAAACTGAGTTCAACAACATAAAGCTACCCATAGACTCACACCCACAGCCCTCCACTCACTCAGAGCAACCACAAGATCGTCTCAACCAAGCCTCCCCAGACATGTGAGACCAAAACCACCCAATATGATTAAAAGATGTACCAACTGAAAAAAATGTATGGCAATTATAAACGTTCTATTACTTTGAGGTCTGTCTGACATCCTGAGTACAATGTCAAACGCAGTGGATGTGGTATAGTCAAGAAACACTGGCAAAATCATGTGACAAAATATCACAAAAAACATTGACTGAGACAAAAAGAGTTAAAGACAGAGTTAGAGACAGAGAAGAAGTTAGAGACAGAGAAAGTTAGAGACAGAGACAGAGTTAGAGACAGAGACAGAGTTAGAGACAGAGTAAATAACAGAGACAGAGTTAGAGACAGAGAAGAAGTTAGAGACAGAGAAAGTTAGAGACAGAGACAGAGTTAGAGACAGAGTTAGAGACAGAGACAGAGTAAATAACAGAGACAGAGTTAGAGACAGAGAAGAAGTTAGAGACAGAGACAGTTAGAGACAGAGCTAGATACAAAAACAGAGACTGAGACACAGACAGAGTTAGAGACAGAGAAAGAAACAGAGTTAGAGACAGAGACAGAGTTAGAGACAGAGACAGAGAGAGTTAGAGGCAGAGTTAGAGACAGAGTTAGAGAAAGAGAGAGTTAGAGACAGAGTTAGAGAAAGAGAGAGTTTGAGCCAGAGCTAGATACAAAAACAGAGACTGAGACACAGACAGAGTTAGAGACAGAGAAAGAAACAGAGTTAGAGACAGAGAGAGTTAGAGACAGAGAGCGTTAGAGACAGAGTTAGAGAAAGAGACAGAGAAATGGGAAATATATACAAGATAACACTTTTTCCCAAACACAGTGTCTAAACTCTGGTGTCCAAACACCCAGCGCGCCCTAGTCCTTCTGTCTGAGGACCAACTAGGGTCACCCAGCCACATAATAATACACACAGGGACAAACGGCCTGAGAGCACAGCAGGAAAGGGTGGCCACAACACTGAAGGGAGTGATTGAAAAAGCTTCTTCTACTTTCCCCAACGCACAAGTGGTTATCTCCACCCTGCTACCACGAAAAGAGTTCCACCCTGCCACAATACAGCGGGTAAAGGCAAGTATTTCCCGTGACTGTGCCTCAAAACCAAATGTTCTCCTGGCCCACCACTCCACCCTGGACTTGAATAGCCTCTATGACCAGGTCCACCTCTACAAGGCAGCAGTGCCCACCTTTGCCCGGACTCTAAAGGACATCGCTCTCATACGTATCACCAACACTTCACACAGGCGCAAAAGATCAATAGACATCCCGCCCAGACGAGCGAGACACCCACCCAGATCTGCGGACCTACACATAGAGGACCCACGCCAAGAGGACTTACATCCAGACCACAGCAACACCAGCCACATCCACACCCCCACTCCAACCAATAAACACCCCCACTATTTAGGCCCCCTCAGTTCAGACCTATGCCTGTCCTGCCCACCCCATGCACCCTACCCCCGCAAAGAGGGACTCAACTTAGAAGTCACACATATGCGCAGGCAGTGAGAGGGCAAACAGGCCCAAACCCCACTCTTACACTAGCCCAAGCCAATGGCATGTACCAGATGCTCAGCAGGCTCTGTTCACACTTACTGGCCTGAGGCCAAACCACACGACCAACAACATTGGACACTTTATGGAACACAGAGCCTTCACTATATCATCCTGGAATATCCAAGGCCTGAGGTCATCTGCCTTTGGCCTAAAGAGCAGGAACTCAGACTTCCCCAAAGAAATCGGTAATACAGACATTGTCATCCTGCAAGAAACCTGATATAGTGGAGACGGACCCACTGGTTGCCCTCTAGGTTACAGAGAGCTGGTAGTCCCATCCACCAAACTACCAGGTGTGAAACAGGGAAGGGACTCAAAGGGTATGCTAATTTGGTATAGTGCAGACCTAACTCACTCCATTAAATTAACTTCTTGGTGACAGGGGGCAGTATTTTCACGTCCGGATGAAAAGCATGCCCAAATTCAACTGCCTGCTACTCATCTCCAGAAGATAAGATATGCATATAATTAGATTTGGATAGAAAACATTCTGAAGTTTCTAAAACTGTTTGAATCATGTCTGTGAGTATAACAGAACTTATTTGGCAGGAGGACAAACCATTCAGATTTTTTTTTTTTTTAGGTCACTCTCTTTTCAATGGGTTTTCATTGGGAATCCAGATTTCTAAGGGACCTTTTTGCAGTTCCTATCGCTTCCACTGGATGTCAACTGTCTTTAGAAATTGGTTGAGGTTTTTCATTTGTGTAATGAATAAGTACGGCCATCTTGAACGAGGGTCACTTGATGTGTACTGTTAGATAGAGGCGCGTGGCCAGAAAGCTAGATACAGTTTGTTTTCCTGCTGTATTGAACACAGATCATCCCGTCTTCAATTTGATTGATTATTTACGTAAAACAATACCTAAAGTTGTATTACAAAAGTAGTTTGAAATGTTTTGGCAAAGTTTACAGGTAACTTTTGGGATATTTTGCAATCACGTTGTGCAAGTTGGAACCAGTGTTTTTCTGGATCAAACGCGCCAAATAAATTGACATTTTGGATATATATTGACGGAATTAATCGAACAAACGGACCATTTGTGATGTTTATGGGACATATTGGAGTGCCAACAAAAGAAGCTCGTCAAAGGTAAGGCATTAATTATATTTTTTTTCTGCGTTTTGTGTCACGCCTGTAGGGTTGAAATAGGCTTTTCTCTCTTTGTTTACGGAGGTGCTATCCTCAGATAATAGCATCATTTGCTTTTGCCGAAAAGCCTTTTTGAAATCTGACATGTTGGCTGGATTCACAACAAGTGTAGCTTTAATTTGCTATCTTGTATGTGTGATTTAATGAAAGTTAGATTTTATAGTAATTTATTTGAATTTGGCGCTCTGCATTTTCCCTGGCTTTTGGCTAGCGTCCCACATATCCCAGAGAGGTTAATCAAAACAGGAACATTTTACATTTGGCTAGAAATTCAAAAGGAAATTATCTTAACAGAGAAAAATGTCCTCCTGTGTGCTACCTATATCCCCTCACTAGAATCCCCAGGATGGAGAAGACACTTTCTCCATCCTGGAGGGGGAAATCAATAATTTCCAGGCCCAGGGACATGCACTAGTCTGTGGCGACCTAAATGCCAGAACCGGACAAGAACCTGACACCCTCAGCACACAGGGGGACAAACACCTGCCTGCAGGTGACAGCATTCCCTCCCCCATATGCCCCCCTAGGCACAACTATGACAACATAACCAACAAAAATGGGTCTCAACCCCTGCAGCTCTGTTGCACGCTGGGAATGTACATAGTCAATGGTAGGCTTCGAGGGGACTCCTAGTAGGTAGGTACATCTATAGCTCATCTCTTGGCAGTAGTACTGTAGACTACTTTATCACTGACCTCAACCCAAAGTTTCTCAGAGCATTCACAGTCAGCCCACTGACACCCCTGTCAGATCACAGCAAAATCACAGTCTACTTGAACAGAGCAATACTCAATCATGAGGCATCAAAGCCAAAGGAACTGAGTAACATTAAGAAATGCTATAGATGCAAGGAATGCAGTTTGGAAACCTACGGGGAAAAAACAATTAGGAAACAACAAATTCAATCCCTTTTAGACAATTTCCTGGGTGAAACGTTCCACTGTAATAGTGAAGGTGTAAACTTGGCAGTAGAAAATCTTAACAGTATATTTGACCTCAGCTTCCCTATCAAATCTAAAAATCTCAAATAGAAAAACAAATAAAATTAACAACAATGACAAATGGTTTGATGAAGAATGCAAAAATCTAAGAAAGAAATTGAGAAACCTGTCCAACCAAAAACATAGAAACCCAGAAAACCTGAGTCTCCGTCTTCACTATGGTGAATCACTAAAACAATACAGAAATACATTACGGAAAAAGAAGGAACAGCACGTCAGAAATCAGCTCAATGTAATTGAAGAATCCATAGACTCTAACCACTTCTGGGAAAATTGGAAAACACTAAACAAACAAAAACACAAACAGTTATCTATCCAAAATGGAGATGTATGGGTAAACCACTTCTCCAATCTTTTTGGCTCGAAAACAAAGAACAAAGAGCAAAAACATATACAGGATAAAATATAAATCTTAGAATCAACTATTAAAGACTACCAGAACCCACTGGATTCTCCTTGAATGAGCTACAGGACAAAATAAAAACCCTCTAACCCAAAAAGGCATGTGGTGTTGATGGTATCGTTAATGAAATGATCAAATATACAGACAACAAATTCCAATTGGCTATACTAAAACTATTTAACATCATCCTTAGCCCTGGCATCTTCCCCAATTTTTGGAACCAAGGACTGATCACCCCAATCCACAAAAGTGGAGACAAATTTGACCCCAATAACTACCGTGGGATATGCATCAACAGCAACCTTAGGAAAATCCTATGCATTATCATCAACAGCAGACTCGTACATTTCCTCAATGAAAACAATGTATTGAGCAAATGTCAAATTGTCTTTTTTCCAAATTACCGCACAACAGACCATGTATTCATCCTGCACACCCTAATTGACAACCAAACAAACCAAAACAAAGGCTTAGTCTTCTCATGCTTTGTTGATTTCAAAAAAGCCTTTGACTCAATTTGGCATTATGGTCTGATTTACAAATTGATGGAAAGTGGTGTTGGTGGTAAAACATACGACATTATAAAATCCATGTACACAAACAACAAGTATGCGGTTAAAATAGGCAAAGAACACACATATTTCTTCCCACAGGGCCATGGGGTGAGACAGGGATGCAGCTTAAGCCCGACCCTCTTCAACATATATATCAACGAATTGACGCGGGCACTAGAAAAGTCTGCAGCACCCGGCCTCACCCTTCCCTCACCCTACTACTTCTGCATTAGCATCGAACAGTCCCCGTGATATGCAGCTTTTCAGGGAAGCTAGAAACCAATATACTCAGGCAGTTAGAAAAGCCAAGGCTAGCTTTTTCAAGCAGATATTTGCTTCCTGCAACACTAACTCAAAAAAGTTCTGGGACACTGTAAAGTCCATGGAGAATAAGAACACCTCCTCCCAGCTGCCCACTGCACTGAAGATAGGAAACACTGTCACCACTGATAAATCCACTATAATTGAGAATTTCAACAAGCATTTTTCTATGGCTGGTCATGCTTTCCACCTGGCTAACCCTACCCCGGTCAACAGCACTGCACCCCCCCACAGCAACTCGCCCAAGCCTTCCCCATTTCTCCTTCTCCCAAATCCAGTCAGCTGATGTTCTGAAAGAGCTGCAAAATCTGGACCCCTACAAACCATTTCTTTCTAAAATTATCTGCCGGAATTGTTGCCACCCCTATTACTAGCCTAGCTCTCTTTCGTGTCGTCTGAGATTCCCAAAGATTGGAAAGCAGATGCGGTCATCCCCCTCTTCAAAGGGGGAGACACTCTTGACCCAAACTGCTACAGACCTATAGCTATCCTACCCTGCCTTTCTAAGGTCTTCGAAAGCCAAGTCAACAAACAGATTACCGACCATTTCGAATCTCACCATACCCTCTCTGCTATGCAATCCGGTTTCAGAGCTGGTCATGAGTGCACCTCAGCCACGCTCAAGGTCCTAAACGACATCTTAACCGCCATCGATAAGAAACATTACTATGCAGCCGTATTCATTGATCTGGCCAAGGCTTTCGACTCTGTCAATCACCACATCCTCATCGGCAGACTCGACAGCCTTGGTTTCTCAAATGACTGCCTCGCCTGGTTCAACAACTACTTCTCTGATAGAGTTCAGTGTGTCAAATCGGAGGGTCTGTTGTCCGGACCTCTGGCAGTCTCTATGACGGTGCCACTGGGTTCAATTCTTGGACCCGACTCTCTTCTCTGTATACATCAATGATGTCGATCTTACTGCTGGTGAGTCTCTGATCCACCTCTACGCAGACAACACCATTCTGTATACTTCTGGCCCTTCTTTGGACACTGTGTTATTAACCCTTTCATGCGTGAGTTCCAAATATCTCTAGCGGTCACCCCAGCGTGAGTTTTTTTATGCACGTGATGTTAGAATGTCCTCTCCATTCCAGAATGTGATTGATACGTAACAGTACATTTTATCCGCGCTGCCCTCAAACTAAAGCACGCAGACTGTTTATATGTATAGGTTGTTTTAACTTCAATTTCAAATGATTTTCTAACAAGTTTTTATTTTCTAAAAACAGTTTGAATTTAGGTGTGTTCCGCCTCCTCATTCATTCACATAAAAATAGTCATTTTTACTTTTGCGGATAATTACATTTTTGGGACATTTCTGACACGGACAAAATTCCCCAAGCACTTCCCAATTGTTTGTGCAGTTCACGTCTGCAGCTCATCTCCCGTCAGAACAGGATCTGCACACGTGTTCACATTTTCCATTCCACATTTCTATTGTAGCGTACTGTATGTATGGAGCATAATATATTTGTGTATATTCTTTATCACCGCGGACACGTGAGGTAACGTTACTCATTGTATAACCTTTATGGTGTTATAGTCAATCGTGCTTATGTAGCCACATTCTTCTATTAGCTCTGTAAAACAATGCTAAATGCGTCAGAGAAGTATTATCTTGTGTTGCATTTTGAAGCTACCATGGCCTTATGACTCCCAAGTGGCGCAGCGGTCTATGGCACTACATCTCAGTGCTAGAGGCGTCACTACAGACTCCCTGGTTCAAATCCAGGCTGCGTTTCTATCAAAGTAAGTGCCTTATTACGTTATAATAGTTATAGTTTCCGTATGCCGTTTCTGCTGTAGCTGTAGATCATAATATATTCCTTATAACTGCGGACACGTGAGGTAACGTTACACATTTTATAACCTTTGTGGTGTTATTGTCAATCATGCTTACCTAGCTACATTATTCTATTAGCTCTGTAAAACAATGCTAGTTGCGTCAGAAAACTATTAGCTTGTGTTGTATTTTGAAGCTACCCTGGCCTTATGACTCCCAAGTGGCGCAGCGGTCTATGGCACTACAGACACCCTGGTTCAAATCCAGGCTGTATCACAACTGGCTGTGATTGGGAGTCCCATAGTGCAGCGCACAATTGGCCCAGCGTTGTCCGAGTTTGGCCGGTGTAGGCCATCATTGTAAATAATAATTTGTTCTTAAATTACTTGCCTAGTTAAATAAAATAAAAATATGACCATGGTTTGTTTATTTGGTCTATTCAGCATAGCTCTGTTCTGCCCTGCCTTGCCCCTTGTGGAGCTCAAAAGTTAGTTTCTTACTGTTATAACTCAAATCTGTGATTTTGTCAATGCAATAAACTATTTTTTATAGCAGTGTTTATTGTGTTACTTCTTTGTAGTATTGTTTTATTGCTATATCCTTATATTGTATTCTAATGAATAATTCCTCTTTATTCTGTACTTTCAGAAACCAGAAACATTATTTGCCAATATTATAACTGGAGCTGGACATCTTTGGAGCTGAAGAATGAGGACAGCTTTTGTATGCTAACGTACACTCTTTAACAGTTTTACTGGATGAAAACACAGCAAGAAAACACATGCCAATATGTAATAGTCATCTATTTTATTGCAGTATTGGTAGTTGGTTCAACAACTTGTTTTACTAGAGGACAAAAAACTGAATATGCATAACCCATATTTAATATTCATGCAGTGACTGAACAACAACTGCATTTCCACCCCCATCTCTAAAGGCATAGTATCATGGCAAGTCACATGTCAGATCACCTGTCAGGTCAGTCAGTCACTTATTGCTGCAGATGCTGGAAGAATGTGGGACTGCTGTACCAATTGTCCACGTACAAAGTGTGTCCCTTGCCGAGATGAGGAGCCAGCATGGTCATCACCACGGACCCGGACACCCCAAGCCCCTCATAATGTTGGATGTCAGTGGTGGACCCTGTGTAAACCAGTATTCTTTTAGGGAGTTCTTCTTTACTATTCCAATGAGAAGGACTGTCACCAGGAAGGTATACATTTCACTAATTGTGGTTGTCACCCATTTAGCGAGTTTCCCCCTCACTCCTGTCTCTCTCTTCTCCTGTAGCTCTAAGGCATAGCGATTGGTCTCCTCAACTATGTCTCCCACCAGCTCCTCTGTCAGAAACAACTTGAAGCACTCTGCCTCAGTTGGAAATGGCAAGGGGCGTTGCACTCCAGACTGGGACTCGTCAAAGCAAACAGCAGGGCCAGGAGGGGAGAAATGACTGGTGGCCTTCCAGCTACCACAGAACTCCTGTACTTTATCCACTGTCGGTCTGCCTCCATCACCACCAGCATCTTCAAAGGGAACTGGTACTTCCTCAATGGACAAGGGAAATTCAGATTCAGGGTTCTCAATGACTACAAGGTTGGGGGGCAGCTCCTCTGTCAGAATCTGATTCCTGACTTTCATACTCAGACTCATTGTCAGAATTTTAAAAAATCTCCAGAATTTCCACATTTGTGAGTTGTCTCCTTTTGAAAGACATTGTTAATGCTACAGCTTAGCTCACTAGCAACATACATAAACAACAACACTGAATGGCGCAGAGTGGGAGGTTATGTGGTTGACTGCCAGCACGCGCCACTTGTATCAATAAATCACCATCAGAAACTGTTTTGTGTGGCAATTATTTGTGTATTTACGGTTTTATTCACATGTTTTCAATTCTAGGTGACAAATCATGCATTCCGATTCTTGCACAGATTGTAATGGGCACATATTATGTGTGTAAAATAATTTTTTGAAGGTTGTACTGGTTATGATGAGCTAAGCTAATTCCAGCTGTGTAGCCATGTTTGTTGACATACAATGCATTCTGGGATTCACGTCTGTTTGACCAAAGATGTTATAAGAAAATGAGGTGAGTAAGAGTTCACAAATTTTTTTGAGGACTTCCGGAAATAGATGACACACCCCTTCAACATGCATACTATAAACAGACCAAACTCATCTCGTCTTCTCTTATTATCTTCGGTTTCTGTGAGGAAAAAATGCATGGCTGCGCGCTGAAACTAATCGTCGGATTACTTTCGATTTCTATAAAGTGTTTTACCTAGTTATTTCGATCAATGGTGAGCTCACCCGTGATGTGATTAATTATATATTGCTATTAGCTAATTCATATTGTAGTTTATGTCAGCCGAGAGTTAGAAAATATGACTGCTTGTGTTGGGTCAATCTTTCCTCAGCGCTAGGACAAATGTAGCCTACATTTTTCCGGTTAGGATGATTGTGTTATGCTATATTTACTTCTGTGAATATCTGAACAATGCATCCAAAAATAAACTGCTGACATTCTGGACATAACTTTGTAAAGACTGTGTTTGTGTAAATAGTTTCTGAAAACCGTTCTAAACGAGCATTCTAAATGAGTGTTCTAAACACACGGGTGCGATCGTACGCTTCAGGGACCACTGTAGAACGATCACACCCGTGTGATGGTACGTGTGAAAGGGTTAACAACCCTCCAGGCAAGCTTCAATGCCATACAACTCTCCTTCCGTGGCCTCCAATTGCTCTTAAATACAAGTAAAATTAAATGCATGCTCTTCAACCAATCGCTGGCTGCACCTGCCCGCCTGTCCAACATCACTACTCTGGACGGCTCTGACTTAGAATACGTGGACAACTACAAATACCTAGGTGTCTGGTTAGACTGTAAACTCTCCTTCCAGACCCACATCAAACATCTACAATCCAAAGTTAAATCTAGAATTGGCTTCCTATTTCGCAACAAAGCATCCTACACTCATGCTGCCAAACGTACCCTTGTAAAAATGACCATCATACCAATCCTCGACTTCGGCGATGTCATTTACAAAATAGTCTCCAATACCCTACTCAACACATTTGATGCAGTCTATCACAGTGCCATCCGTTTTGTCACCAAAGCCCCATATACTACCCACCATTGCGACCTGTACACTCTCGTTGGCTGGCCCTCACTTGATACTCGTCGCCAAACCCACTGGCTCCATGTCATCTACAAGACCCTGCTAGGTAAAGTCCCCCCTTATCTCAGCTCGCTGGATCTATTTAGGATCTGGCTAAAAATACTTGAATCAGTCATAGAACCCATTGCCCTCTATGGTTGTGTTGTCTGGGGTCCGCTCACCAACCAAGATTTCACAAAATGGGACAAACACCAAATTGAGACTCTGCATGCAGAATTCTGCAAAAATATCCTCTGTGTACAACGTAGAACACCAAATAATGCATGCAGAGCAGAATTAGGCCGATACCCACTAATTATCAAAATACAGAAAAGAGCTGTAAAATTCTACAACCACCTAAAAGGAAGCGATTCCCAAACCTTCCATAACAAAGCCATCACCTACAGAGAGATGAACCTGGAGAAGAGTCCCCTAAGCAAGCTGGTCCTGGGGCTCTGTTCACAAACACAAACACACCACACACCCCACAGAGCCCCAGGACAGCAACACAATTAGACCCAAGCAAATCATGAGAAAACAAAAAGATAATGACTTGACACATTGGAAAGAATTAACAAAAACACTGAGCAAACTAGAATGCTATTTGGTCCTAAACAGAGAGTACACAGTGCCAAAATACCTGGCCACTGTGACTGACCCAAACTTAAGGAAAGCTTTGACTATGTACAGACTCAGTGAGCATAGCCTTGCTATTGAGAAAGACAACGTAGGCAGACAAGGCTCTCAAGAGAAGACAAAATGAGGTGGAAACTGAGCTGTACTTCCTAACCTCCTGCCCAATGTATGACCATATTAGAGACACATATTTCCCTCAGATTACACAGATCCACAAAGAATTCAAAAACAAACCCAATTTGGATAAACTCCTATATCTACTGGGTGAAATTACACAGTGTGCCATCATAGCAGCAAGATGTGTGACCTGTTGCCTCAAGAAAAGCGCAACAAGTGAAGAACAAACACCATTGTAAATACAAACCATATTTATGCTTATTTATTTTCCCTTGTGTACTTTAACCATTTGTACATTGTTACAACACTGTATATATACTGTATATAATATGACATTTGTAATGTCTTTATTGTTTTGAACCTGAGAAAGAGCTGAGAAAGAGTTACAGTAGAGGGGCTGAGAGAGAGTTACAGTAGAGGGGCTGAGAGAGAGTTACAATAGAGGGGCTGAGAGAGAGTTACAGTAGAGGGGCTGAGAGAGAGTTACAGGAGAGGGGCTGAGAGAGAGTTACAGGAGGGGGCTGAGAGAGAATTACAGTAGAGGGGCTGTGAGAGAGTTACAGAAGAGGGGGCTGATAGAGCGGTACAGTAGAGGGGGCTGATAGAGCGGTACAGTAGAATGGGGCTGATAGAGCGGTACAGTAGAGGAGGCTGAGAAAGAGTTACAGTAGAGGGGGCCGATAGAGCGGTACAGTAGAGGAGGCTGAGAAAGAGTTACAGTAGAGGGGGCTGATAGAGCGGTACAGTATAGGGGGCTGATAGAGCGGTACAGTATAGGGGGCTGAGAGAGAGTTATAGTAGAGGGGGCTGATAGAGAGTTACAGTAGAGGAGGCTGAGAGAGAGTAACAATAGAGGGGGCTGAGAAAGAGTTACAATAGAGGGGCTGAGAAAGAGTTACAGTAGAGGGGGCTGATAGAACGGTGCAGTAGAGGAGGCTGAGAAAGAGTTAAAGTAGAGGAGACTGATAGAACGGTGCAGTAGAGGAGGCTGAGAAAGTGTTACAGTAGAGGGGGCTGATAGAGAGTTACAGTAGAGGAGACTGATAGAACGGTGCAGTAAAGGGGCTGATAGAGCGGTGAAGTAGAGGAGGCTGAGAAAGAGTTACAGTAGAGGAGACTGATAGAACGGTGCAGTAGAGGGGGCTGAGAAAGAGTTACAGCAGAGGGGGCTGATAGTGCGGTACAGTAGAGGAGGCTGAGAAAGAGTTACAGTAGAGGGGGCCGATAGAGGGGTACAGTAGAGGAGTCTGAGAGGGAGTTACAGTAGAGGGGGCTGAGAGAGAGTTACAGTAGAGGGACTGATAGAGAGTTACAGTAGAGGGGGCTGAGAGAGAGTTACAGTAGAGGGGGCTGATAGAGCAGTACAGTAGAGGAGGCTGAGAAAGAGTTACAGTAGAGGAGACTGATAGAACGGTGCAGTAGAGGAGGCTGAGAAAGAGTTACAGTAGAGGAGACTGATAGAATGGTGCAGTAGAGGGACTGATAGAGCAGTACAGTAGAGGAGGCTGAGAAAGAGTTACAGTAGAGGGACTGATAGAGCGGTACAGTAGAGGAGGCTGAGAAAGAGTTACAGTAGAGGAGACTGATAGAACGGTGCAGTAGAGGGGGCTGAGAAAGAGTTACAGTAGAGGGGGCCAATAGAGGGGTACAGTAGAGGAGTCTGAGAGAGAGTTACAGTAGAGGGGGCTGATAGAGCAGTACAGTAGAGGAGGCTGAGAAAGAGTTACAGTAGAGGAGACTGATAGAACGGTGCAGTAGAGGAGGCTGAGAAAGAGTTACAGTAGAGGGACTTATAGAGCGGTACAGTAGAGGAAGCTGAGAAAGAGTTACAGTAGAGGACACTGATAGAACGGTGCAGTAGAGGGGGCTGAGAAAGAGTTACAGTAGAGAGGGCTGATAGAGGGGTACAGAAGAGGGGGCCGATAGAGGGGTACAGTAGAGGAGACTGATAGAACGGTGCAGTAGAGGGACTGATAGAGCGGTACAGTAGAGGAGGCTGAGAAAGAGTTACAGTAGAGGAGACTGATAGAACCGTGCAGTAGAGGGGGCTGAGAAAGAGTTACAGTAGAGAGGGCTGATAGAGCGGTACAGTAGAGGAGGCTGAGAAAGAGTTACAGTAGAGGGGGCTGATAGAGCGGTACAGTATAAGGGGCCGATAGAGCGGTACAGTAGAGGAGGCTGAGAAAGAGTTACAGTAGAGGGAGCCGATAGAGGGGTACAGTAGAGGAGTCTGAGAGAGAGTTACAGTAGAGGGACTGATAGAGAGTTACAGTAGAGGGGGCTGAGAGAGAGTTACAGTAGAGGGGGCTGATAGAGCAGTACAGTAGAGGAGGCTGAGAAAGAGTTACAGTAGAGGAGACTGATAGAACGGTGCAGTAGAGGAGGCTGAGAAAGAGTTACAGTAGAGGAGACTGATAGAACGGTGCAGTAGAGGGACTGATAGAGCGGTGCAGTAGAGGAGGCTGAGAAAGAGTTACAGTAGAGGGACTGATAGAGCAGTACAGTAGAGGAGGCTGAGAAAGAGTTACAGAAGAGGAGACTGATAGAACGGTGCAGTAGAGGGGGCTGAGAAAGAGTTACAGTAGAGGGGGCCAATAGAGGGGTACAGTAGAGGAGTCTGAGAGAGAGTTACAGTAGAGGGACTGATAGAGAGTTACAGTAGAGGGGGCTGAGAGAGAGTTACAGTAGAGGGGCCTGATAGAGCAGTACAGTAGAGGAGGCTGAGAAAGAGTTACAGTAGAGGGGGCCGATAGAGGGGTACAGTAGAAGGGACCGATAGAGGGGTACAGTAGAGGAGACTGAGAGAGAGTTACAGTAGAGGAGGCTGAGAGAGAGTTACAGTAGAGGGGGCTGAGAGAGAGTTACAGTAGAGGAGACTGATAGAGTGGTACAGTAGAGGAGGCTGAGAAAGAGTTACAGTAGAGGAGACTGATAGAACGGTGCAGTAGAGGGGGCTGAAAAAGAGTTACAGTAGAGGGGGCTGAGAGAGAGTTGCAGTAGAGGAGACTGATAGAGCGGTACAGTAGAGGAGACTGATAGAACGGTGCAGTAGAGGGGGCTGAGAAAGAGTTACAGTAGAAGGGGCTGAGAGAGAGTTACAGTAGAGGAGACTGATAGAGCGGTACAGTAGAGGAGGCTGAGAAAGAGTTACAGTAGAGGAGACTGATAGAACGGTGCAGTAGAGGGGGCTGAAAAAGAGTTACAGTAGAGGGGGCTGAGAGAGAGTTGCAGTAGAGGAGACTGATAGAGCGGTACAGTAGAGGAGACTGATAGAACGGTGCAGTAGAGGGGGCTGAGAAAGAGTTACAGTAGAAGGGGCTGAGAGAGAGTTACAGTAGAGGAGACTGATAGAGCGGTACAGTAGAGGAGGCTGAGTAAGAGTTACAGTAGAGGATACTGATAGAACGGTGCAGTAAAGGAAGCTGAAAGAGAGTTAAATAAAGTATTATTAAGGGGGACTGAGAAAGAGTTACAGTAGAGGGGGCCGATAGAGGGGTACAGTAGAAGGGGCCGATAGAGGGGTACAGTAGAGGAGACTGAGAGAGAGTTACAGTAGAGGAGGCTGAGAGAGAGTTACAGTAGAGGGGGCTGAGAGAGTTACAGTAGAGGAGACTTATAGAGCGGTACAGTAGAGGAGGCTGAGAAAGAGTTACAGTAGAGGAGACTGATAGAACGGTGCAGTAGAGGGGGCTGAAAAAGAGTTACAGTAGAGGGGGCTGAGAGAGAGTTGCAGTAGAGAAGACTGATAGAGCGGTACAGTAGAGGAGACTGATAGAACGGTGCAGTAGAGGGGGCTGAGAAAGAGTTACAGTAGAAGGGGCTGAGAGAGAGTTACAGTAGAGGAGACTGATAGAGCGGTACAGTAGAGGAGGCTGAGTAAGAGTTACAGTAGAGGTTACTGATAGAATGGTGCAGTAAAGGAAGCTGAAAGAGAGTTAAATAAAGTATTATTAAGGGGGACTGAGAGAGAGTTACAGTAGAGGGGGCCGATAGAGGGGTACAGTAGAGGGGTCTGAGAGGGAGTTACAGTAGAGGGGGCTGAGAGAGAGTTACAGTAGAGGGGGCTGATAGAGCGGTACAGTAGAGGAGGCTGAGAAAGATTTACAGTAGAGGGGGCCGATAGAGGGGTACAGTAGAGGAGTCTGAGAGAGAGTTACAGTAGAGGGACTGATAGAGAGTTACAGTAGAGGGGGCTGAGAGAGAGTTACAGTAGAGGGGGCTGATAGAGCAGTACAATAGAGGCGGCTGAGAAAGAGTTACAGTAGAGGAGACTGATAGAACGGTGCAGTAGAGGGACTGATAGAGCGGTACAGTAGAGGAGGCTGAGAAAGAGTTACAGTAGAGGGACTGATAGAGCGGTACAGTAGAGGAGGCTGAGAAAGAGTTACAGTAGAGGAGACTGATAGAACGGTTCAGTAGAGGGGGCTGAGAAAGAGTTACAGAAGAGGGGGCTGATAGAGCGGTACAGTAGAGGAGGCTGAGAAAGAGTTACAGTAGAGGAGACTGATAGAACGGTGCAGTAGAGGGGGCTGAGAAAGAGTTACAGTAGAGGGGGCTGATAGAGCGGTACAGTAGAGGAGGCTGAGAAAGAGTTACAGTAGAGGGGGCCGATAGAGGGGTACAGTAGAGGGGGCCGATACAGGGGTACAGTAGAGGAGTCTGAGAGAGAGTTTCAGTAGAGGAGGCTGATAGAGAGTTACAGTAGAGGGGGCTGAGAGAGAGTTACAGTAGAGGGGGCTGAGAGAGAGTTACAGTAGAGGAGACTGATAGAGCGGTACAGTAGAGGAGGCTGAGAAAGAGTTACAGTAGAGGGGGCTGATAGAGCGGTACAGTAGAGGAGGCTGAGAAAGAGTTACAGTAGAGGGGGCCGATAGAGGGGTACAGTAGAGGGGGCCGATAGAGGGGTACAGTAGAGGAGACTGATAGAACGGGTCAGTAGAGGAGGCTGAGAAAGAGTTACAGTAGAGGGACTGATAGAGCGGTACAGTAGAGGGGGCTGAGAAAGAGTTACAGTAGAGGAGACTGATAGAACGGTGCAGTAGAGGGGGCTGAGAAAGAGTTACAGTAGAGGGGGCTGATAGAGCGGTACAGTAGAGGAGGCTGAGAAAGAGTTACAGTAGAGGGGGCCGATAGAGGGGTACAGTAGAGGGGGCCGATAGAGGGGTACAGTAGAGGAGACTGAGAGAGAGTTACAGTAGAGGAGACTGAGAGAGAGTTACAGTAGAGGAGGCTGATAGAGAGTTACAGTAGAGGGGGCTGAGAGAGAGTTACAGTAGAGGAGACTGATAGAGCGGTACAGTAGAGGAGGCTGAGAAAGAGTTACAGTAGAGGAGACTGATAGAACGGTGCAGTAGAGGGGGCTGAGAAAGAGTTACAGTAGAGGGGGCTGAGAGAGAGTTACAGTAGAGGAGACTGATAGAGCGGTACAGTAGAGGAGACTGATAGAACGGTGTAGTAGAGGGGGGCTGAGAAAGAGTTACAGTAGAGGGGGCTGAGAGAGAGTTACAGTAGAGGAGACTGATAGAGCGGTAAAGTAGAGGAGGCTGAGAAAGAGTTATAGTAGAGGAGACTGATAGAACGGTGCAGTAAAGGAAGCTGAAAGAGAGTTGAATAAAATATTATTAAGGGGGGCTGAGAAAGAGGTACAAATCTCCATTCAGAGGGTGCCTCTCCATTTATCCAACCCCATGTACTAGCTATAGAGTCAGAGTTAAAGACAGAGACAGAGTTAGAGACCGAGTTAGACTAGGTTTGCAAAGGGTCGGAAAATTTACAGTAAATTTCATACATTTTGCAGGACATTTTCCATTGGAAGTTAAGCTTATAACAGTGAACCTTTTTTTGTGGGATACACATAAGGCAATTCTAGGTCTTGTGGCATGTTTTGGTTAAACTATCCCCAATTCAATGGAATTGCAACCCTCTGCATGCACAGTGCATTCTTCCATCACATGTGCAGTGCACTCTTCCATCACATCACAAGATTCTCAAGATCTTGCACACTAATGAGATGCTTTGAGCCCACACTACTACACTGTCTGAGCCAAGGACAACATGCTTTCTGGTAAGTTTTGATGACAATACTGGGTGGGGTGAATATATTGTATATGACATATATGCTTTTTTGTTAATTATCAAGTTGATAGTAGCCTACAGAAAAGTGTGTTTAAATCATTTCGAACTTGTTAACAATTTCTGCTAGTTAGTTTTTGCTACCATGTGGGTTTTAGCTTGCTTGAGCTTGCTAACTGAGGAGTTAATTCACCTGTTTCCATACATGTTTCATTTTAAAACATTTATCTTACAAATTAATTGTTTATTAATCTAACTGCTTGACTATTTATATGTACAGGGAATTGTATTTGTTTGTTTTTTTTACTCATTTGTTTTCTAATCTTTCCAGGAAAATGGCACGGGCACTATCTGATTTGTGGAGACATTTCACTGCAACTAATGTAGAAGGACAAGCTATGTACATTTGCAAATACTGTGCCAAATCATATGTGAAGAATGCAACAAAGATGCAGAATCATCTGGCCAAGTGTATAAAGTTCCCTCAGCGCTCACAACAAGCAACCTCTGACAAAAGTCCCTCTACTTCTAATCGAGGTGAAAATGATGAATCAGACACCTTATCAATAGCAACATCTGGAAACAGATTTATTTTTGAGTCAATTGAGGAATGCAGTCAGAGAAATGCTGATGAATGTCTTGTTCGAGCTGTGTATGCAACTGGTTCACCTCTGATGCTCACAGGCAATGTGTATTGGAAGAGATTTCTGAATGTTCTTCGCCCAGCATACACCCCTCCAACCAGACATACTTTATCTGCTAATTTGCTGGATGCAGAGTTCAACAGAGTTCAAGTGAAGGTCAAGCAAATAATAGAGAAAGCAGACTGTTTTGCAATCATCTCTGATGGGTGGTCGAATGTTTGTGGGCATGGAATAATTAACTACATCATCTCCACCCCTCAACCAGTATTCTAAAAGAGCACAGATACAAGGGACAACATACACACCGGTCTCTACATTGTAGATGAGCTGAAGACAGTCATCAATGACCTTGGACCCCAGAAGGTATTTGTATTAGTGACAGAACATGCTGCGAACATGAAGGCTGCTTGGTCTAAAGTAGAGGAGTTGTACCCTCACATCACACCCATTGGCTGTGCTGCTCATGCATTGAATCTGCTCCTGAAGGACATCATGGCACTGAACAATGGATACACTACACGAAAACCAAGGAAATGGTTAGGTATGTGAAGGGTCATCAGCAATCTACCTCACCAAGTATAGTGAGAAGAATAAGAGCACCACATTCAAATCAAATCAAATGTATTTATATAGCCCTTCGTACATCAGCTGATATCTCAAAGTGCTGTACAGAAACCCAGCCTAAAACCCCAAACAGCAAGCATTGCAGGTGTAGCACTGTGGCTAGGAAAAACTCCCTAGAAAGGCCTAAACCTAGGAAGAAACCTAGAGAGGAACCAGGCTATGTGGGGTGGCCAGTCCTCTTCTGGCTGTACCTTGTGGAGATTATAACAGAACATGGCCAAGATGTTCAAATGTTCATAAATGACCAGCATGGTCAAATAATAATAATCACAGGCAGAACAGTTGAAACTGGAGCAGCAGCACAGCCAGGTGGACTGGGGACAGCAAGGTGTCATCATGTCAGGTAGTCCTGAGGCATGGTCCTAGGGCTCAGGTCCTCCGAGAGAGAGAAAGAAAGAGAGGAAGAGAGAATTAGAGAGAGCATACTTAAATTCACACAGGACACCGGATAGGACAGGAGAAGTACTCCAGATATAAAAACTGACCCTAGCCCCCCAACACATAAACTACTGCAGCATACATACTGGAGGCTGAGACAGGAGGGGTCAGGAGACACTGTGGCCCCATCCGATGACACCCCCGGACAGGGCCAAACAGGAAGGATATAATCCCACCCACTTTGCCAAAGCACTGCCCCCACACCACTAGAGGGATATCTTCAACCACCAACTTACCATCCTGAGACAAGGCCAAGTATAGCCCACAAAGATCTCCGCCACGGCACAACCCAAGGGGGGGCGCCAACCCAGACAGGAAGATCACATCAGTGACTCAACCCACTCAAGTGATGCACCCCTCCTAGGGACGGTATGAAAGAGCCCTGGTAAGCCAGTGACTCAGCCCCTGTAATAGGGTTAGAGGCAGAGAATCCCAGTGGAAAGAGGGGAACCGGCCAGGCAGAGACAGCAAGGGCGGTTCATTGCTCCAGAGCCTTTCCGTTTACCTTCATACTCCTGGACCAGACTACACTCAATCATATGACCCACTGAAGAGATGAGTCTTCAGCAGAGACTTAAAGGTTGAGACCGAGTTTGCGTCTCTCACATGGGTAGGCAGACCATTCCATAGAGCTCCATTTTTATGGGAGAAAGCCCTGCCTCCTAGCTGTTTGCTTAGAAATTCTAGGGACAATTAGGAGGCCTGCGTCTTGTGACCGTAGCGTACGTGTAGGTATATACGGCAGGACCAAATCAGAGAGATAGATAGGAGCAAGCCCATGTAATCCTAGTAGGTTAGCAGTAAAACCTTGAAATCAGCCCTTGCCTTGACAGGAAGCCAGTGTAGGGAGGCTAACACTGGAGTAATATGATAAATTTGTTTGGTTCTAGTTAGGATTCTAGCAGCCGTATTTAGCAACACCCGTTGAGGTGGTGTTGTCATCATGTTTGACAGTCTCCTGGAGGGGAAGGAGTCTTTCCAAGAAATGGCCATATCACAGTCTGTCGATATGGACAGCCCCATCAAGAAGATCCTCCTGGATGATGTATTTTGGGAGAGAGTGATAACCAGCCTGAAACTCCTGAAACCTACAGCAGTAGCCATTGCACGGAATGAGGGAGACAATGCCATCCTGTCTGATGTTCAGACTCTGCTTGCAGATGTAAGAGAAGAAATCCGTACTGCCCTGCCCACTTCACTGTTGCTCCAAGCAGAGAAAACTGCAGTTCTGAAATACATCAAAAAGAGATCACTGCCTGGTAAGGCACTACAGAGGGTAGTGCGTACGGCCCAGTACATTAGTGGGGCTAAGCTGCCTGCCATCCAGGACCTCTACACCAGCCGGTGTCAGAGGAAGGCCCTAAAAATGTTCAAAGACCCCAGCCACCCCAGTCATAGACTGTTCTCTCTGCTACCGCATGGCAAGCGGTACCGGAGCGCCAAGTCTAGGACATAAAGGCTTCTCAACAGTTTTTACCACCAAGCCATAAGACTCCTGAACAGGTAATGCAATGGCTACCTGGACTATTTGCATTGTGTGGCTCCCCCACCCCCAACTCCTCTTTTTTACACTGCTGCTACTCTCTGTTTATCATATATGCATAGTCACTTTAACTATACATTCATGTACATACTACCTCAATTGGGCCGACCAACCAGTGCTCCCGCACATTGGCTAACTGGGCGATCTGCATTATGTCCCGCCACCCACCACCTGCCAACCCCTCTTTTACGCTACTGCTACTCTCTGTTCATTATATATGCATAGTCACTTTAACCATATCTACAGTACATGTACATACTACCTCAATCAGCCTAACTAACCGGTGTCTGTATGTAGCCTCGCTACTTTTATAGCCTCGCTACTGTACATAGCCTGTCTTTTTACTGTTGTTTTATTTTTGTCTATAAGTAAGCAATTCACTGTAAGGTCTACCTGTTGTATTCTGCCTGAAGCCCATACATGCCGCAGCGTACATGTTGGACCCCAAGTATGCTGGCAAGAGCATCCTGTCTGGTGCAGAGATCAACAAGGCCTATGGTGTTATCACTACCGTGTCTCGCCACCTTGGCCTGGATGAGGGCAAGGTTATTGGCAGTCTGGCCAAGTACACTTTCAAGCCAGGGCTTTGAGATGGAGATGCAATATGGCAGTTGTGCCAACACATCTCATCAGCCACCTGGTGGAAGGGACTTTGTGGATCTGAGGCTCTTTCCCCTGTTGCCTCCATCATCCTCCAAATCCCACCAACATCAGCCGCCTCAGAGCGTAACTGGTCCTTGTTTGGGAACACACACACCAAAACACGGCTGACCAATACAGGGGTGGAAAAATTGGAGCCATCCGGGCAAATTTGAGGCTTTTTCAGCCTGACAACAAGCCATCCTCAACAAGGTTGGAATGTGACAGTGAAGATGAGGCCTCAGAGTCTGATGTTCAAGAGGTGGACATTGAGGAGATCCAAGGAGAAGACTTGGAAGCCTGAGAGGAAGACAACCAAAGATTTAGTTTCTAGACTATCATTTTACAGATGTATGTTGAAAACGTTTTTGGGAGACGCGGTGGATCTTTGGGGATCATTCAATATTCCCTTTCTTTTGTTGTTCAGTAAAATCATCCCATGTAAAGAGTCAACTCATTTAATTGAAGTTAAATTCATAACTTAACGGTTTTTAAAAATGTCTATTGGAAGGATTTCATCATTTGCAATTATGTCTACTTATGATAAGGTAAAAGGTTTATGTTTCTGTCTCCATATGATATGGTAAATATATCCAATGCAAAAACCATCGACATTTAAATGGTAATAATATTAATTTGCATATATTTCCGTTAATTCCCATATATTCCCGTTAATTCTCGTTAATTCCCACAGAAAGTTTCCACCTCTGAATATGCAACCTTGTTAGAGACAGAGACAGAGACAGGGTTAGAGACAGAGTTAGAGACAGTAGGACACAGAAGGAAATCCAAAGTAGTGTCTCAGTCTAAGCCCAGGCACCTGTTTCTGTTGGCCTGCGGGCTGGAAAGGTTTGTTTATTTCTCAACTGGCATACAAGACATTCTCTCCCAGTTTGGGTTTACTTATACACTAGTTCAACAGGAGCTGTTTTTATCTGCAATCTTGTAGTTTAGTAATGTTCAACAGTGGACAGGGTGGTCACTGTAAACTATCCTCATATGGCACTGCTCAAGGTCATCATGGTTTAGAGACAGAGACAGGGAGAGATGGAGGACAGACAGCGAGAGAAAGAAACCAGAAAGAGAAGGAGTGAAGAGTCCTTCATGTTAAGCCCTCTTCAGCGTAGCATTTTTATTTTTATTTTTATTTGACCTTTATTTAACTAGGCAAGTCAGTTAAGAACAAATTCTTATTTTCAATGACGGCCTAAGAACAGTGGGTTAACTGCCTGTTCAGGGGCAGAACGACAGATTTGTACCTTGTCAGCTTGGGGATTTGAACATGAACTAGTCCAAATCTCTAACCACTAGGCTACCCTGCCGCCCCATTGTCCTCCCACCCTGTATACCAGTAGGGCTGAGAGAAAGCTACAGTAAGGGGGGCTGAGAGAGAGTTACAGTAGAGGGGCTGATAGAGCAGTGCAGTAGAGGAGGCTGAGAGAGAGTTACAGTAGAGGGGCTGATAGAGAAGTGAGGTAGAGGAGGCTGAGAGAAAGTTACAAGAGAGGGGTACGCGCAATGCCGTCGGGGGTACACCCAATACAAATGTGATTCACATTTATTTTTGTCTTCACATTTTCGAAAAGTTCATTTATATTTTCCAAACTGAGCTATACATTTGGGTGAGGTTTTTTTTCCGCTCCTGAGTAGCCTCGTTTCACTGCCAAATGTAGCCAAACGTAGCTGCTGCTCATTCCTTTTGCTCGAAAATGGATAAATAGTTTAGAAAAGTAAGGACCATGTCCATAGAGACACATACCAGCTCTACTAGTAGTACTACTACTCGCAGCAGTACTACACCTGCACCTGTCAAAGACACAAGTTGTTTTGCTTCCACGAGTACATCCAATGCTAGCATCAGTAATGCTACATTTGTTGTTGTAGCCCAGCTATTATGGACACTGACAGTTGTGACTCTGATGCAGCCAAAGAGCAACTGTCCTTTACCCGGGAAAGCACCGAACAACAGACAGAGACGTCGGGCCATCGAAGAGGTGCAAATATGATGAGAACTACATTGATTTGGGGTTCACTTATATTGGGAGTAGGGCCTTTCCTCAGCCACAGTGAGGAAAGTACTATCTCACAACTCAATGAAACCTTCACTGTTGCCCAGACATTTAGAAACAAAACATGCCAATATGAAAAATAAGCCACGTGGGTTTTTGAGCAAGAATTAAGATGACTTTCGAGTAGTAGACATTTATAAAAGCAACAGATACCATAAGAAGTGGCTAGAAGCGTCTTATATGGTGAGCTACCGAGTGGCTAGGACAGGCAAGCACCATACTATTGTGGAGGACTTAATTCTTCCTGCTGCCGCGGATATGGCTGGAACAATGCTGGGGGAAAAGGCAAAAAAACTATACAGACAATGTCTTCATCAAACAACACTGTTTCACGACGCATCAGTGACATGGCAGGAGATGTTTTGAAACAATTACTGCTTTGCATACAAGCCAGTAAATTATATGCGTTACAGCTGGATGAGTCAACAGATGTGGCGGGCCTGGCACAGCTCCTGGTATATGTCCGTTACGTTTATGGGGGGTCAATTAAGGAAGACATCCGCTTCTGCAAACCATTGGAAACTAGGACAACAGGATATTTAAAAAACACCGGACAGCTTTGTGACATCAAATGAACTTTGGTGGTCAAGATGTGTTGGTATTTGTACTGATGGTGCAAAAGCCATGACAGGGAGACATAGTGGAGTGGTAACGCGCATGCAAGCAGTTTCTCCCAACGCCACTTCGGTACGCTGCAGCATCCACCGAGAGGCTCTTGCTGCCAAGAGAATGCCTGACAGTTTGAAAGACGTTTTGGACACTACAGTGAAAATGGTTAACTCTATTAAAGCAAGGCCCCTGAACTCTTGTGTATTTACTGCAATGCTCAATGATATGGGCAGCAACCATGTAAGACTTTTACAACATACAGAAGTGCGCTGGTTATCAAGGGGCAAAGTATTGACATGTTTTTTTAAATTGAGAGACGAGCTTAAAGTTTTCTTTACTGACCATCATTTTCACTTGTCTGACTGCTTGCATGATGACGAGTTCTCACATGACTGGCCTATCTGGGTGATGCTTTTTCTCGCGTGAATGATCTGGAGCCAGGATTACAGGGACTCTCTGCAACTACACTGCTCAAAAAAATAAAAGGAACACTTAAACAACACAATGTAACTCCAAGTCAATCACACTTCTGTGAAATTCCACTTAGGAAGCAACACTGATTGACAATAAATTACACATGCTGTTGTGCAAATGGAATAGAAAACAGGTGGAAATTATAGGCAATTAGCAAGACACCCCCAATAAAGGAGTGGTTCTGCAGGTGGTGACCACAGACCACTTCTCAGTTCCTATGCTTCCTGGCTGTTGTTTTGGTCACTTTTGAATGCTGGCGGTGCTTTCACTCTAGTGATAGCATGAGACAGAGTCTACAACCCACACAAGTGGCTCAGGTAGTGCAGCTCATCCAGGATGGCACATCAATGCGAGCTGTGGCATGAAGGTTTGCTGTGTCTGTCAGCGTAGTGTCCAGAGCATGTAGGTGCTACCAGGAGACAGGCCAGTACATCAGGAAACGTGGAGGAGGCCGTAGGAGGGCAACAACCCAGCAGCAGGACCGCTACCTCCGCATTTGTGCAAGGAGGAGCAGGAGGAGCACTGCCAGAGCCCTGCAAAATGACCTCCAGCAGGCCACAAATGTGCATGTGTCTGCTCAAACAGTCAGAAACAGACTCCATGGTATGAGGGCCCGACGTCCACAGGTGGGGGTTGTGCTTACAGCTCAACACCGTGCAGGACGTTTGGCCAGAGAACACCAAGCTTGGCAAATTCGCCACTGGCGCCCTGTGCTCTTCACAGATGAAAGCAGGTTCACACTGAGCACGTGACAGACGTGACAGAGTCTGAAGACGCTGTGGAGAACGTTCTGCTACCTGCAACATCCTCCAGCATGACTGGTTGGTGGTGGGTCAGTCATGGTGTGGGGTGGCATTTCTTTGGGGGGCCGCACAGCCCTCCATGTGCTCGCCAGAGGTAGCCTGACTGCCATTATGTACCGAGATGAGATCCTCAGACCCCTTGTGAGACCATATGCTGGTGCGGGTTGGCCCTGGGTTCCTCTTATGCAAGACAATGCTAGACCTCATGTGGCTGGAGTGTGTCAGCAGTTCCTGCAAGAGGAAGGCATTGATGCTATGGACTGGCCCGTCCGTTCCCCAGACCTGAATCCAATTGAGCACATCTGGGACATCATGTCTCGCTCCATCCACCAACGCCACGTTGCACCACAGACTGTCCAGTAGTTGGCGGATGCTTTAGTCCAGGTCTGGGAGGAGATCCCTCAGGAGACCATCTGCCACCTCACCAGGAGCATGCCCAGGCGTTGTAGGGAGGTCATACAGGCACGTGGAGGCCACACACACTACTGAGCCTCATTTTGACTTGTTTTAAGGACATTACAACAAAGTTGGATCAGCCTGTAGTGTGGTTTTCCACTTTAATTTTGAGTGTGACTACAAATCCAGACCTCCATGGGTTGAGAAATTTGATTTCCATTGATAATTTTGTGTGATTTTGTTGTCAGCACATTCAACTATGTAAACAAAAAAGTATTTAATTCAATTTTATTTTATTTTATTTGGCACTTAATAGGCACTTACTATAGTAATTTTTTATTTAACCTCTTGAGACGGTAAAACTAGTTATTTTAAAAATGACTGCCGGTCTCATGGTCATTTACTATTAATGAGCATAAACACATTTAGCATCTCCAGGCCTCCATGCCCCAAAGCCGCTGATGCAGAACTTTGGAACAGCTTCATTTAAAAAGTATAATAAATCCATTGAATATAGCCTGCCCTACACCATCACAATAAATCCATTATTTTCTTTAGGCAGGTCTAAATCAGTTTTATTTTTTCATGAGCATGGCCTTATTTCTATTACAGCATATTGAATGACTGTCATTCATATTCCATTCACCCAGTTCAATGTAGCAGTAATAGATTTAGGCTACTACATGATACAAACATTTTCTTTATACCCATCATGCTACAACCTAGCCTATGAAAGAAAGTTTACCACGAAGGTGACAGACAGTGACACATGGACAGACAGTAACATATTCAATACACTCTTGCTTGCATCTAGCTGATATAGGGTGTAATCAGTACTCCAACAGTTGCAAAAAATAGTTTGCTTCCGTTTAAGAAACATTTTTCAACAGAATCGTCGGAATGAATACACCCCTGATCATGAGTAAACACAGCTTACTTTCATAGCAGCCTCGTTGTATGCCTTCTCGCATCTATGCACTGTCCTCCTCTCACTTTTTCCCTTCGATTGTGGACTTACATCAACTGTATGTGACCAGGCGAAAAAACCTTTCAAGCCAAACCATATCATAACCACTACACACAGCCTAGATAGTTGTCACCATATTAGCTAATGTAACGTCATAGTCAACATAGCTAATAGAACTAACGCATTAGTAAACCCACTACAATCATGCAGTAACATTACAGTGTAAGTAGTTTAGCACTTACACCGGTGGGCCCCGGTGGCAATAAATTAGTAAAACCAAAAGCTTACCTTGACTTGGAAGAGTTCCGGTGTTGGATAGTCATAGCCAGCTAGCTAACATAGCATCCCTTTGTTTGAGCTGGTTGTTTGAGAAGGCTAAACTAGCTAGCTGCATTTGCTAGCTAAGTAAGTGAAACTGAAAGTGGGAAAAATGTACTCTCTCTCTATCTCTCTCTTGCTTCTCCTTCATTTTGGAAGAATTGAATTTGTTCAAAACTGTTAAACTATTGTCTTTCTCTCTCTTTGAGTCAACTACTCACCAAAACTACTCACGTACCTTCTCCGCTATGCAATCTGGTTTCCGAGCAGGTCATGGGTGCACCTTAGCCACGCTCAAGGTCCTAAACAGTATCATAACTGCCATCGATAAGAGACAATACTGTTCAGCTATATTCATCGACCTAAAATCACCACATTCTTATTGGCAGACTCAACAGCCTTCGTTTCTCAAATGACTGCCTTGCCTGGTTCACCAACTACTTCTCAGACAGATCCACCTCTACACATACGACATCATTCCATATCCTTTTGGCCCTTCTTTGGATACTGTGTTAACTTTTTGGTGACAGGGGGGCAGTATTGAGTAGCTTGGATGAATAAGCTGCCCGGAGAAAACTGCCTGCCACTCTGTCCCAGATGCTAATATATGCATATCAATGGTATTGGATAGAAAACACTCTGAAGTTTCTAAAACTGTTTGAATGATGTATGTGAGTATAACAGAACCTGAGATAAACAAAACCTGAGAAAAATCCTACCAGGATGTGGGAAATCTGAGGCTTGTAGTTTTTTTAAACTCAGCCCCTATTGTAGATACAGTGGGATATTGGTTATATATATTGTTTGAGGCTTCTACTGTGAGGTGGGACCGAATGAGAGAGGAATGAGCCAGGTGTCTGGCAGAGTGCCACAGGCTCTCTGTTAGCTCTCGTTCCATTGCTTTTCTACAGACATAGGAATTCTCCGGTTGGAACATTATAGAAGGCTTATGATAAAAAACATCATAAAGATTGTTTCTATACTTAGTTTGACAAGTTTCTACGGGCTGTAACTGACATTTTTGAACTTTTCCTCCGATGTTCGGCTGGACCTGAACTTTTGGATTTGTTTACCAAACGCCCTAACAAAAGAAGCTATTTGGACATAAATGATGGACATTATCGAACAAAACAAACATTAATTGTGGAACTGCAATTCCTGGGAGTGTATTCTGATGAAGATCATCAAAGGTAAGTGCATATTTATAATGCTATTTCTGACTATTGTTGACCACCCAATATGGCGGATATCTTTTTGGCTGCTTTGTTGTCTGAACGCTGTACTTAGATTATTGCATGGTTTGCTTTTTCCGTAAAGTTTTTTTAAATGTGACACAAGCGGTTGCATTAAGGAGAAGTATATCTCTAATTCCATGTATAACACTTGTATTTTCATCAACATTTATAATGAGTATTTCTGTAAATAGATGTGGCTCTCTGCACAATCACCGCATGTTTTAGAACTACTGAACGTAACGCACCAAAGTAAAATGAGAGTTTGTTATATAAATATGCACTTTATTGAACAAAACATACATGTATTGTGTAACATGAAGTCCTATGATTGTCATCTGATGAAGATCATCAAAGGTTAGTGATTAATTTTATCTCTATTTGTGCTTTTTGTGACTCCTCTCTTTGGCTGGAAAAATGGCTGTGTTTTTCTGTGAGTTGGTGGTGACCTAACATAATCGTTTGTGGTGCTTTCGCTGTAAAGCATTTTTGAAATCAGACACTGTGGCTGGATTAACGATAATTTAATCTTTAATTTAAAATGGTGTGAAATACTTGTATGCTTTTTTATTTTATTTATTTCACCTTTATTTAACCAGGTAGGCTAGTTGAGAACAAGTTCTCATTTGCAACTGCGACCTGGCCAAGATAAAGCGTAGCAAATCGACACATACAACAACACAAAGTTACACATGGAATAAACAAAACATACAGTCAATAATACAGTACAACAAAAGAAAACAAAAAGTCTATATACAGTGAGAGCAAATGAGGTAAGTTAAGGAAATAAATAGGCCATGGTGGCGAAGTAATTACAATATAGCAATTAAACACTGGAATGGTAGATTGGCAGAAGATGAATGTGCAGGTAGAGATACTGGGGTGCAAAGGAGCAAAATAAATAAATAAATACCAGTATGGGGATGAGGTAGGTAGATAGATGGGCTGTTTACAGATGGGCTATGTACAGGTGCAGTGATCTGTAAGCTGCTCTGACAGCTGGTGCTTACAGCTAGTGAGGGAGATGTGAGTCTCCAGCTTCAGAGATTTTGCAATTCGTTCCAGTCATGGGCAGCAGAGAACTGGAAGAAAAGACGACCAAAGGAGGAATCAGCTTCCTATTTCGCAACAAAGCATCCTTCACTCATGCTTCTAAACATACTCTAGTAAAACTGACTCTCCTACCGATTCTTGACTTCGGCGATGTCATTTACAAAATAGCCTCCAACACTCAGCAAATTGGATGCAGTCTATCACAGTGCCATCCGTTTTGTCACCAAAGCCCCATATACTACCTACTACTGTGACCTGTATGCTCTCGTTGGCTGGCCCTCGCTACATATCCGTCGCCAACCCACTGGCTCCAGGTCATCTAAAAGTCATTGCTCGATAAAGCCCCGCCTTATCTCAGCTCACTGGTCACCATAGCAGGACCCACCCGCAGCACGCACTCCAGCAGGTATATTTCACTGGTCACCATCAAAGCCAATTCATCCTTGACTTGAACAAACTAAAAAAATCACTGAAGCTGGAGACTCATATCTCCCTCACTAGCTTGAAGCACCAGCTGTCAGAACAGCTCACAGATCACTTCATATGTACACAGCCAATCTTTAAATAGCCCATCCAACTACCTAATCACCATATTGTTATTTATTTTACTCCTTTGCACCCCAGTGTCGCTACTTGCACACTCATCTTCTGCACATCTATCACCCCAGTGTTTAATTTGCTGTACTGTAATAATTTTGCCACTATGGCCTATTTATTGCCTCACCCCCCTTATCCTACCTCATTTGCATACACTGTATATATAGACCTTCTCTATTGTATTATTGACTGTATGTTTGTTTATTCCATGTGTAACTCTGTGTTGTTGTTTGTGTTGCACTGCTTTGCTTTATCTTGGCCAGGACGCAGTTGTAAATGAGAACTTGTTCTCAACTTGCCTACCTGGTGAAATAAAGGTAAAATAAAATAAAAACATATTATGCACTGCAGTTCTATCTAGTACTGAATGCTTATACTTTCAGTACTAGATTCATTCTCACCTTTAATTGAGTGCACAACATGTCAGTTCATGCTACAAGAGCTTTGATAAGTTGGAGGATGTCCTCTGGATGTTTTCATAATTACTCTGTAAATCTATGGGAGGGGCTGAGAACCATGAGCCACCTAGGTTTTGTATTTTAGTCAATGTAATCAGAGGGGGACGGTAGTTACAGTAGCTGTCCTCCGGTGACACAATGGTGCTACCCTATAGAGTGCTGTTGCAAAAGTGTGTGTTTTAATCAATTATTTGGTGACTTGATTATATTTAGTATAGTTTTATCTAAAAAAGGAAAACTTTTTAAATGTTTTGCCATTTTTATTTTTATGAAATTGACTGAGGAGGATGGTCCTCCCTTCTTCCTCCTCTGAGGTGCATCCACTGGTCTAAAGAAACATTATGATATGAAGAAATGTATTCCAGAAGAACAGAATATGAGTTAGCTGACTATGCTGGCTACTGTAAGTGCCATGCCATAGGCTGTAGGCTAGTTTACTTAGCAGACAAGGTATGCTTATAAGTCCCATGCCATTAATTAATATATGACTTTATAGTATGAAGAATATACTTGAACATAGCTGAATAAAATATAAATATAATTTTTCCCATTCCAGAGTGGGTGCGCATATGAAGTGACTATATGCTGAGCGTAAAAGTATATCATTTGAAACTGGTCCATTACTGTTTAGCTTAAGAAGTAACTATATTGTGCCTAAAAGTCATAATTTGAAACGGGTCCTATACTCCAGATGTAGAGTTACTTGGCAAATATATTTGTGAATGATACAAACTCTGAAATGTCTTAGAAATCCAAACTAATATGGGCTGCATGATGCGACTATATGCCAGTGATATAAAAACTTTTTAAAAGGCTTGCGCTCTGTTCCTTCTGCAACCGGTGTGAAATGGCTAGCTAGTTAGCGGGGTTCGCGCTAATAGCGTTTCAATCAGTGACGTCACTCGCCCACTCGCTCTGAAACTTGAAGTAGTTAGTTCCCGTGCCTTTTGTGGAGCGATGGGTAACAATGCTTCGTGGGAGGCAGTTGTTGATGTGTGCAGAGGGTCCCTGATTCGAGCCCAGTTAGGGGAGAGGAACAGAAGCGAAACTGTTACATTGATACTGTTGACCTGGATCACTGGTTGCCGCGGAAAAGGATCAGGTCAAAGGGGGTTAGTGGGGTGCACGCTAATAGCGCTTCAAATGATGACATCACTCGAAGCAATACTGTTACTCTTTCCTTAGGCTGCACACGCTGTTTTCTCATCAAGCAGTCATATTTTTCCCCATACAACTATTCTCAATTTAACTATTTAATATATACAATTCGTTTTGATTTAGAATGTCCCATTATCAAACGGGCAAGAACAGGTGTAGGGAAAAAGTACACGTCATCGGGGGTGTCCTCGGATGGGGCCACAGTGTCTCCTGACCCTCCTGTCTCAGCCTCCAGTATTTATGCTGCAGTAGTTTATGTGTCGGGGGGCTAGGGTCAGTTTGTTATATCTGGAGTACTTCTCCTGTCCTATTCGGTGTCCTGTGTGAATCTAAGTGTGCGTTCTCTAATTCTCTCCTTCTCTCTTTCTCTCTCTCGGAGGACCTGAGCCCTAGGACCATGCCCCAGGACTACCTGACATGATGACTCCTTGCTGTCCCCAGTCCACCTGGCTGTGCTGCTGCTCCAGTTTCAACTGTTCTGCCGTATTATTATTCCTAGGTTTTGGCCTTTCTAGGGAGTTTTTCCTAGCCACCTTGCTTCTACACCTGCATTGCTTGCTGTTTGGGGTTTTAGGCTGGGTTTCTGTACAGCACTTTGAGATATCAGCTGATGTACGAAGGGCTATATAAATAAAATTTGATTTGATTTGATTTGATTCAACCAGGCTCCTCTGGTTTTATAGCGGGACAATGCTTAATATCAGAAGCTGAGAAATAAATATTGTAGCAGTAGAAGGCGGGTATCCTCCTCTTTTAGTGGAAACCTTCAAAACTCTGCTTTCACACAGAATTGCATATAGAAATGTCTGGGCTTATAAGAACACTTATTTCACTCAATGTATCAACCATTGTTAGAGGAGCATGCAGCCTCACTGAGCACAGGTGATGCTGCTACCAGCTCTGAAAGACTCACGTCAGAGTTAGACATTCATCCATGTTTCTTGTGTCACAGGTGACCTAGCTGGATATTTCACCCAAATGTTGTATGCCATGGGCTCTCCAACCCTGTTCCTGCAGCTATCCAGTGTTTAGTTTGGGTACAAAGTTCGGGAACAAATCTGTTTCTCACGACAAAATATATTTCTTTAAATATATTTTGAACTGCACGCTCGAAAAAGGAATGAAGGAGAGAGAGGAGATATAAACGCACGGTGGTGAGATATTCTGTAGCTAAAGGTTATGTCAGCCTATTCATTATGAAAATATAAAAAATGCCCCATTACTAGCCTATTCAAAATCAAATGCAAATTCACTATAGTTGTAGCGAACTCTGTAAGCTGCCCTGCACAATCAATTAACCAACAGCTTTCTCTCACAGACTCATGGATAGAACGTTTAGAACGTAGCATAAGGTAACCAGTCCATCCAGTATGCATAATACAGTCCACATTCAAAGGTAATTACTAGAATTGGTTTAATTATGGAATATAGGCTAAAGCAATTATGTGCCAAAGACATCTTAAATCCATGTTTTTGTCTACCATGCATAATTTTCCTTGTCTATATTAAATACATAATTTAAACATTCACAGTGTAGGCTGGAAAAAGTATGTTAACCCCTAGGCTAATGACTTCACCAAAAGCTAATTGGAGGCAGGAGACAGCGAACCTGGTTTGGAAGGAACTCATAACACTATGTATGGAGAAAAAAAGGCACAGCACAACAACATCAAAACCTCACCCCAACTGTAAAGTATGGTGGAGGGAGCATTATGGTTTGGGGCTGTTTTGCTGCCTCAGGGCTGGACAGCTTGCTATCATCAATGGAAAAATGAATTCCCAAGTTTATCAAGACATTTTGCAGGAGAATGTTAGGCTATCTGTCCACCAATTGAAGCTCAACAGAAGTTGGGTGATGCAACAGGACAATGACCTAAAATGCAGAAGTAAATCAACAGCAGAATGGCTTCAACAGCAAAAAAATACGCCTTCTGGAGTGGCCCAGTCTTGACCTCAACCCGATTGAGATGCTATGGCATGACCTCAAGAGATCAGTTCACACCAGACATCCCAAGAATATTTCGGAACTGATACAGTTTTGTAAAGAGGAATGGTTCAAAATTCCTCCTGACCGTTGTGCAGGTCTGATCTGCAACTACAGAAAACGTTTGGTTGAGGGTATTAAATCCTAGGGTTCACATACTTTTCCCACTCTGTACTGTAAATGTTTACACGGTGTGTTCAATAAAGACATGGACATGTATAATTGCTTGTATATTATCAGTTTAAGCAGACTGTGTTTGTCTATTGTTGCGACCTAGATGAAGATCAGATCAGATTTATGCAGAAATCCAGGTATTTCCAAAGGGTTCACATACTTTTTCTTGCCACTGTATGTGCTAGGCACATACATTAGCACAATCATTACTTTAATTCTGGGGGGGTTTGGGCTTGGGGTCATATATAGGCCTAAGCTCTAAGCTGTAATATGTGTATGGGTGTTTTGAATTAATCATCACCTTTGAAAGTGCTGTCCATTTCATTGTTTGGCTTTGAAACAACATCCACAACGACCATGTTTTCCATTCAGTTTCATCCTGTTTTTGAACTTCTTTCTTCAAATTGATCAATCACAGTGAGGTGAGTTTTAAAAGCTTGGTACTGTTTTGATGAATTTTTCATTGACATTAATGTCAGAGTGGTTAGAGGGACAATAGAGTGTTGAGTACCAAGCCATTAGCGACCGGACTGTCATTAGCGAGTTGGGTCCTTTCAACGCATGTCCGGAGTGCATAAGAGGAGATTACTGTGACTCAACAGTCAAGTGGAATTTGACTGCGGTCACGGCTCATGACTGCGGTGTGGCGGTAATACAATCACCGCAACAGCCCTAGGTGAAGTCACACTTTTTTTATGACTAAGGTACACTTCTCAAAAGGCACCGAATTGGTGGAATGATCCATCCCCGTAGCTGGGTGTAGCCTACCCTTTATTGCCCCCGCATACGCACACCAAACACAAGCACACACAGACACACAACTTTATGATCTGTAACTCAATATGATATCCTGCCCATGTAGATAATAGGTCATGGACAGGTGTTCCCTGAGGGCTCATATTGTATCCACTATGGATCAGTGAGTGAGCACTGACAGACAGACTCAGGACAGGACATGGAGTACGCTCAAACACCGTTCCTCATACGCTTACGGCACTAATTCCCTAATCCGGATGTCTGCCCCTGACAAAGCCAGTTTTCCTTTCCATGTTGCAGACAGAGAGAGTTCATGGATAAGGTGGCTATTTTGTGCTGTCAAACAGTGAATGAGAAATGAACCACCACAGAACTTAACTGTCTTGACAGTGACAGAAGAAACATCATAAGCCTTGCTCACAGCCACAGATACAATGTCACCACAGCCCAGAGGGCTCAAGGTTGTGTTACATTGCCTGGATAAACTAACTAGTCACTGGTGAGTTATGAACATCTACACAGGCATCTAAACAGAATGTTGTCTAAGTACAAACAAAGAGACCATCTCTTCTTTGAGATGTGAATCGGGACATTCCTTATTCAAACAGAAAGTTTAGCAACAGCTGACATAAACATACATAGACTATAAAAACACTGAAGGCTAATAGGAAATACAGGATAAACCTACATGGCTCAGAACAGCTGGATATAATAAATAACATAAAGAAATGGATACACCCAGAGACGGGGATGGATCATATAGCTGGTATACACCCAGCTATGGGGACTGATTATACAGCTGGTATACACCCAGCAATGGGGACTGATTATACAGCTGGCATACACCCAGCTATGGGGACTGATTATATAGCTGGCATACACCCAGCTATGGGGAGGGATCATACAGCTGGTATACACCCAGCTATGGGGACTGATTATACAGCTGGTATACACCCAGCTATAGGGACTTATCATACAGCTGGCATACACCCAGCTATGGGGACTGATTATACAGCTGGCATACACCCAGCTATGGGGAGGGATCATACAGCTGGTATACACCCAGCTATGGGGAGGGATCATACAGCTGGTATACACCCAGCTATGGGGACTTATCATACAGCTGGCATACACCAAGCTATGGGGACTTATCATACAGCTGGCATACACCCAGCTATGGGGACTTATCATACAGCTGGCATACACCCAGCTATGGGAACGGATCATATAGCTGGACCCAAACCTGTACTAATAACACAGTTTTCAGAACAATCTAGTCCAGGGCAACATCATGCGATGGGAAGTTACCTCTGGCTATTTCTCCATCCCATTTAGTTCCCAGTCACGGTTTTACCCTCTGATGGTCCACGCTGTGCGAACGCAGCGCTATGGGGGCATTACTTCCAGGATATGGCAACCCAACCCCGATCTGGAGTCAATCCCTGTGTGCATGGAGCTCCTAGTGAGGGATAGGAAAGCTAACACTCCCATTCATCCATCCATCCTCCCTCTTCTCTGTTCTCTCTGTTCCTCCCTCTGGGCTTGTATATAAAAAAAGCGCTTCACTTATGTTGAATTGTAAATACAGTAATACCACCGTGCAACCATTACTCACAGAAAGAAGATATGAAGGACAACGTAGTGTTTTGTGGTATTATACTATGTTGTGATATGCATCAGCAGAGAGAGAGAGAGAGAGAGAGAGAGAGAGAGAGAGAGAGAGAGAGAGAGAGAGAGCTAGACTGACAGACCGACCAACAGAGAGACAGAGACAGACAGAAAAACAGACAGAGAGAAACAGGGATAGAGAGACAGACATACAGACATGTAGAGAGAAACAGGGAGAGAGAGATACTGGCACACAGACAGAGCTAAACAGGGAGAGAGAGCGAGACAGAGGGCCGGGCATGAACCACACAAAAACAACACTAGTGTAACGGCTTTCTTTGGGTGAAGTAGAGTCGGACCAAAATGCAGCGTGGCTATTGCGATCCATGTTTATTTAACAATGATGAAACAGGAACTGTACAAAAACAATAAACGTAATGTGAAAACCGAAACAGCCTAAACTGGTGCAAACTAACACAGACAGGAACAAGGACACTAAGGGCAATCACCTACAAAACACTCAAAGAATATGGCTGCCTAAATATGGTTCCCAATCAGAGACAACGATAAACACCTGCCTCTGATTGAGAACCACTTCAGACAGCCATAGACTTAACTAGAACAACCCACTAAGCTACAATCCCAATACCAACACACCACATACAAAAACCCATGCCACACCCTGGCCTGACCAAATAAATGAAGATAAACACAAAATACTTTGACCAGGGCGTGACAACTAGACACTATGGAACACAAAGCTTTTAATATCTCATCCTAGAACAACATTTTCACCCCGCTGATCCTCAACACTGGGGCCCCACAAGGGTGCGTTCTGAGCCCTCTCCTGTACTCCCTGTTCACCCACGACTGCGTGGCCACGCACGCCTCCAACTCAATCATCAAGTTTGCGGACGACACAACAGTGGTAGGCTTGATTACCAACAACGACGAGACGGCCTACAGGGAGGAGGTGAGGGCCCTCGGAGTGTGGTGTCAGGAAAATAACCTCACACTCAACGTCAACAAAACTAAGGAGATGATTGTGGACTTCAGGAAACATCAGAGGGAACACCCCCCTATCCACATCGATGGAACAGTAGTGGAGAGGGTAGTAAGTTTTAAGTTCCTCGGCGTACACATCACAGACAAACTGAATTGGTTCACCCACACAGACAGCATTGTGAAGAAGGTGCAGCAGCGCCTCTTCAACCTCAGGAGGCTGAAGAAATTTGGCTTGTCACCAAAAGCACTCACAAACTTCTACAGATGCACAATCGAGAGCATCCTGGCGGGCTGTATCACCGCCTGGTACGGCAACTGCTCCGCCCACAACCGTAAGGCTCTCCAGAGGGTAGTGAGGTCTGCACAACGCATCACCGGGGGCAAACTACCTGCCCTCCAGGACACCTACACCACCCGATGTCACAGGAAGGCCATCAGACTGTTAAACAGCCACCACTAACATTGAGTGGCTGCTGCCAACACACTGACTCAACTCCAGCCACTTTAATAATGGGAATTGATGGGAAATGATGTAAAATATATCACTAGCCACTTTAAACAATGCTACCTAATATAATGTTTACATACCCTACATTATTCATCTCATATGTATATGTATATACTGTACTCTAGCTCATCTACTGCATCTTTATGTAATACATGTATCACTAGCCACTTTAACTATGCCACTTTGTTTACATACTCATCTCATATGTATATACTGCACTCAATACCATCTACTGTATCTTGCCTATGCCGCTCTGTACCATCACTCATTCACATATCTTTATGTACATATTCTTTATCCCCTTACACTTGTGTCTATAAGGTAGTAGTTTTGGAATTGTTAGCTAGATTACTTGTTGGTTATTACTGCATTGTCGGAACTAGAAGCACAAGCATTTCGCTACACTCGCATTAACATCTGCTAACCATGTGTATGTGACAAATAAAATTTGATTTGATTTGATTTGAATATACAAGGTCTGAGGTCATCTGCCTTTGGCCTAAAGACCAGGAACCCAGACTTCATCAAATAAATTGGAATTACATATATTGTCATCAAATATGGTATAAAGGAGACAGACCCACTGGTTTCCCTCTAGGTTATGAGAGCTGGTAGTCCCATCCACCAAACTACCAGGTGTGAAACAGGGAAGAGGGCGTATGCTAAATTGGTATAGAGCAGACCTAACCCACTCAATTAAATGAGTCAAAACAGGAACATTATTACATCTGGCTATAAAATTATAAGGACATTATCTCAACATAGAAAAATGTCCTCATGGGTGCTACCTATATCCTCCCAAAGAATTCCCATACTTTAATGATGACAGCTTCTCCACCCTACCGGGGCAGATCAACAATGTCCAGGCTCAGGGACATGTACTAGTCTGTGGCGACCTAAATGCGAGAACTGGACAAGAAGCCTACACTCTCAGCACACAGGGGGACAAACACCTACCTGGAGGTGACAGCATTCCCTCCCCCATATGCCCCCTGTCACGGCTGTTTGAAGGAGAGGACCAAGGTGCGGGTGGTGAGAGTACATTATCTTTTAATGATCAAAATGACGCCGACAACACAATAAAATAAAAAAAAACGTGATGCTCAAAGGCAAAGTGCCATAAAGAAAGTCAACTTCCCACCAAGACAGGTGGGAAAAAAGGCACCTAAGTATGGTTCCCAATCACAGACAACGATAGATAGCTGTCCCTGATTGAGAATCATACCCGGCCAAAACAGAGATAGAAAATCATAGAATCATAACACATATAAATGCCCACCCCAACTCACGCCCTGACCAAACCAAAATAGAGACATAAAAAGGATCTCCAATGTCAGGGCGTGACACCCCCCTAGACACAACTACGACAACATAACCAACATAACCAGCATTTTGCTGCAAACCTTACTTTGCTACCTGACAACACTTTTTTTCATTCAACTTTTTCACTCCGGGCGCTTTATCTGGACGTGGTTCTACAGGACCTCCACCAGCCGAAGCTAAGTAGAAACATTAACATGATGCTTTATCTGGACGTGGTTCTACAGGACCTCCGCCAGCCGAAGATAAGTAGTAACATTAACATGATGCTTTATCTGGACGTGGTTGGTCAGGACCTCCACCAGCCGAAGCTAAGTAGAAACATTAACATGATGCTTTATCTAGACATGGTTCTACTGGACCTCCACCAGCCGAAGCTAAGTAGTAACATTAACATGATGCTTTATCTGGACGTGGTTGGTCAGGACCTCCACCAGCCGAAGATAAGTAGTAACATTAACATGATGCTTTATCTAGACATGGTTCTACAGGACCTCCACCAGCCGAAGATAAGTAGTAGCATTAACATGATGCTTTATCTAGACATGGTTCTACAGGACCTCCACCAGCCGAAGATAAGTAGTAACATTAACATGATGCTTTATCTAGACATGGTTCTACAGGACCTCCACCAGCCGAAGATAAGTAGAAACATTAACATGATGCTTTATCTAGACATGGTTCTACAGGACCTCCACCAGCCGAAGATAAGTAGTAACATTAACATGATGCTTTATCTAGACATGGTTCTACAGGACCTCCACCAGCCGAAGATAAGTCGAAACATTAACATGATGCTTTATCTGGACGTGGTTGGTCAGGACCTCCACCAGCCGAAGATAAGTAGTAACATTAACATGATGCTTTATCTAGACATGGTTCTACTGGACCTCCACCAGCCGAAGATAAGTAGAAACATTAACATGATGCTTTATCTGGACGTGGTTCTACAGGACCTCCACCAGCCGAAGATAAGTAGTAACATTAACATGATGCTTTATCTAGACATGGTTCTACAGGACCTCCACCAGCCGAAGATAAGTAGAAACATTAACATGATGCTTTATCTAGACATGGTTCTACTGGACCTCCACCAGCCGAAGATAAGTAGAAACATTAACATGATGCTTTATCTAGACATGGTTCTACTGGACCTCCACCAGCCGAAGATAAGTAGAAACATTAACATGATGCTTTATCTAGACGTGGTTCTACAGGACCTCCACCAGCCGAAGATAAGTAGAAACATTAACATGATGCTTTATCTAGACATGGTTCTACTGGACCTCCACCAGCCGAAGCTAAGTAGTAACATTAACATGATGCTTTATCTGGACGTGGTTCTACAGGACCTCCACCAGCCGAAGCTAAGTAGTAACATTAACATGATGCTTTATCTGGACGTGGTTGGTCAGGACCTCCACCAGCCGAAGCTAAGTAGTAACATTAACATGATGCTTTATCTAGACATGGTTCTACAGGACCTCCACCAGCCGAAGATAAGTAGTAACATTAACATGATGCTTTATCTGGACGTGGTTGGTCAGGACCTCCACCAGCCGAAGCTAAGTAGTAACATTAACATGATGCTTTATCTGGACGTGGTTGGTCAGGACCTCCACCAGCCGAAGCTAAGTAGTAACATTAACATGATGCTTTATCTGGACGTGGTTGGTCAGGACCTCCACCAGCCGAAGCTAAGTAGAAACATTAACATGATGCTTTCTAATTGCAGCCCAGCTTCAGACGCACTCGTTAGGCAAGGGTAATTTCAGTGTAGGAAAGGATGAAACAGCGTCTGTGCCACCAGTAAGTACAGACAGTAGTACAAATTCCCTCGCACAGTCCCCGCAACCGGATAACTTTCTCATGTCTTCTGGAGGGAAATGCTGTAGGAATGCTCAACAGGTGTCGCTCATTCAGCCGACAGAAACTTTCAATTGGTTTTCCCCATTAAGCAGCGAGTCGGAGTCAGAGGCCGAGCCTTCTCTGGTCTCTACTCCTCCCGTTACGGTGTCGCTCATTCAGCTGACAGAAACTTTCAACCGGTTTTCCCCATTAAGCAGCGAGTCGGAGTCAGAGGCCAAGCCTTCTCTGGTCTCTACTCCTCCCGTTACGGTGTCGCTCATTCAGCTGACAGAAACTTTCAACCGGTTTTCCCCATTAAGCAGCGAGTCGGAGTCAGAGGCCGAGCCTTCTCTGGTCTCTACTCCTCCCGTTACAGTGTCGCTCATTCAGCTGACAGAAACTTTCAACCGGTTTTCCCCATTAAGCAGCGAGTCGGAGTCAGAGGCCAAGCCTTCTCTGGTCTCTACTCCTCCCGTTACGGGGTCTGACACGCCGAAGCCTCCCACCATTAGCTTTGACAAATTGAAAACCCTAGTCATTGGCGACTCCATTACCCGCAGTATTAGACTTAAAAACGAATCATCCAGCGATCATACACTGTTTACCAGGGGGCAGGGCTACCGATGTTAAGACTAATCTGAAGATGGTGCTGGCTAAAGCTAAAACTGGCGAGTGTAGAGAGTATAGGGATATTCTTATCCACATCGGCACCAACGATGTTAGGATGAAACAGTCAGAGATCACCAAGCGCAACATAGCTTCAGCGAGTAAATCAGCTAGAAAGTTTTTTCTGCATCAAGTAATTGTCTCTGGCCTCCTCCCAGTTATGGGGAGTGATGAGCTCTACAGCAGAGTCTCACAACTCAATCGCTGGCTGAAAACTGTTTTCTGCCCCTCCCAAAATATAGATTTTGTAGATAATTGGCCCTCTTTCTGGGACTCACCCATGAACAGGACCAAGCATGGCCTGTTGAGGAGTGACGGACTCCATCCTAGCTGGAGGGGTGCTCTCATCTTATCTACGAACATAGACAGGGCTCTAACTCCCCTAGCTCCACAATGAGATAGCCTGCCTGCTGCCTGGCCCGCACCCTAACAGCCTGCCAGCTTAGTGGAGTCTGCCACTAGCACAGTCAATGTAGTCAGCTCAGCTATCCCCATTGAGACCGTGTCTGTGCCTTGACCTAGGTTGGGCAAAACTAAACATGGCGGTGTTCGCCTTAGTAATCTCACTGGAAAAAAGACCTCCATTCCTGCCATTATTGAAATAGATCTTGATACCTCACATCTCAAAATAGGGCTACTTAATGTAAGATCCCTCACTTCCAAGGCAGTTATAGTCAATGAACTAATCACTGATCATAATGTTGATGTGATTGGCATGACTGAAACAGCCTGATGAATTTACTGTGTTAAATGAGGCCTCACCTCCTGGTTACACCAGTGACCATATTCCCTGCGCATCCCACAAAGGCAAAGGTGTTACTAACATTTATGAAAGCAAATTTCAATTTACAAAAAAAAAGACGTTTTTGTCTTCTGAACTTCCAGTCATGAAATCTATGCAGACTACTCAATCACTTTTTATAGCTACTGTTTACAGGCCTCCTGACTGTATCAAGACTGTTTCAAGGACAGCTTTTTTCATCTATGTAACATTGTAAATATCAGAAACTTTCTGTCCAAAAATGATGCAGAAAAATGAATCAATGCTTTTGTCACTTCTAGGTTAGACTACTGCAATGCTCTACTTTCCGGCTACCCGGATAAAGCACTAAATAGACTTCAGTTAGTGCTAAACACGGCTGCTAGAATCTTGACTAGAACCAAAATATTTGATCATATTACTCCAGTGCTAGCCTCCCTACACTGGCTTCCTGTTAAGGCAAGGGCTGATTTCAAGGTTGTACTACTAACCTACAAAGCATTACATGGGCTTGCTCCTAACTATCTTTCTGATTTGGTCCTGCCGTACATACCTACACGTACGCTATGGTCACAAGACACAGGCCTCCTAACTGTCCATAGAATTTCTAAACAAACAGCTGGAGGCAGGGCTTTCTCCTATAAAGCTACATTTTTATGGAATGGTCTGTCTACCCATGTGAGTGATGCAGACTCGGTCTCAACCTTTAAATCTTTATTGAAGACTCATCTCTTCAGTAGATCCTATGATTGAGTGTAGTCTGGCTCAGGAGTGTGAAGGTGAACAGAAAGGCACTGGAGAAACGAACAGCCCTTAATGTCTCTGCCTGGCCGGTTCCCCTTTCTCCACTGGGATTCTCTGCTTCTAACCCTATTGCAGGGGCTGAGTCACTGGCTTACTAGGGCTCTTCCATGCCGTCACCAGGAGGGGTGCGTCACTTGAGTGGGTTGAGTCACTGACGTGATCTTCCTGTCTGGATGGCACCCCCAATTGGGTTGTGCCATGGCGAAGATCTTTGTGGGTTATACTCGGCCTTGTCTCAGGATGGTACGCTGGTTGTTGAATGTATCCATCTAGTGGTGTGGGGGCTGTGCTTTGGCAAAGTGGGTGGGGTTATATCCTGCCTTTTTGTCTCTCTCTCTCTCTACCTCTACCTCTCTCTCTCTCTCTCTCTCTACCTCTCTACCTCTACCTCTCTACCTCTACCTCTCTCTCTCTCTCTCTCTCTCAATCTCTACCTCTCGACCTCTAGACCTCTCGACCTCTAGACCTCTAGACCTCTCGACCTCTCGACCTCTCGACCTCTAGACCTCTCGACCTCTCGACCTCTCTACCTCTACCTCTCTACCTCTCTCTCTCTCTCTCTCTCTCTCTCTCAACCACTCTCTCGATCTCTCTCTCGACCTCTCTCTCTCTACCTCTCTACCTCTACCTCTCTACCTATACCATCTCTACCTCTACCTCTCTACCTCTACTTCTCTACCTCTACCTCTACCTCTCTACCTCTCTCTCTACCTCTCTCTCTACCTCTACCTCTCTACCTCTCTCTCTACCTCTCTCTACCTCTCTACCCCTCTACCTCTCTACCCCTCTACCTCTCTACCTCTCTACCTCTCTACCTCTACCTCTACCGCTCTCTCTCTCTACCTCTCTCTCTCTCTACCTCTCTCTCTCTCTACCTCTCTCTCTCTCTACCTCTCTCTCTCTACCTCTACCTCTCTACCTCTACCTATTTACCTCTCTCTCTCTACCTCTCTCTCTCTCTCTCTCTCTCTCTCTCTCTCTCGACCTCTACCTCTCGACCTCTCTCTCTCGACCTCTGCCTCTCGACCTCTACCTCTCGACCTCTAGACCTCTCGACCTCTAGACCTCTACCTCTAGACCTCTACCTCTCGACCTCTACCTCTCTACCTCTACCTCTCTACCTCTACCTCTCTACCTCTACCTCTCTACCTCTCTCTCTCTCTCTCTCTCTCTCTCTCTCTCGACCACTCTCTCGATCTCTCTCTCTCGAGCTCTCTCTCTCGATCTCTCTCTCTCGACCTCTCCACCTCTCTCTCTTTCTCTCTCTTTCTCTCTCTCTTTCTCTCTCGACCTCTCTCGACCTGAGCCCTAGAACCATGCCTCAGGACTACCTTGCCCGATGACTCCTTGCTGTCCCCAGTCCACCTGAACATGCTGCTGCTCCAGTTACAACTGTTCTGCCTGCGGCTATGGAACCCTGACCCGTGGGTGAACAGGGAGTACAGTGGAGGACTGAGCACACACCCCTGAGGGGCTTCAGTGTTGAGGATCAGCGTGGCAGATGTGTTGCTACCTACCCTCACCACCTGGGGGCGGCCCATCAGGAAGTCCAGGATCCAGTTGCAGAGGGAGGTGTTGCAGAGGGATCCTTAGCTTAGTGATGAGCTTTGAGGGTATTATGGTGTTGAATGCTGAGCTGTATTCAATGATAGCATTCTCACGTAGGTGCTCCTTTTGTCGAGGTGGGAAAGGGCAGTGTAGAGTGCAATAGAGATTGCATCATCTGTGGATCTGTTTAGGCGGTATGCAAATTGAGGTGGGTCTAGGGTTTCTGGGATAATGGTATTGATGTGAGCCATTACCAGCCTTTCAAAGCACTTCATGGCCACGGACGTGAGTGCTACTGGTCTGCAGTCATTAGGCAGGCTGCCTTAGTGTTCTTAGGCACAGGGACTATTGTGGTCTTCTTGAAACATGTTGGTATTACAGACTCAATCAGGGACATGTTGAAAATTTCAGTGAAGACACCTGCCAGTTGGTCAGCACATGCCCGGAGCACACGTCCTGGTAATCCGCCTGGCCCCGTGGCCTTGTGAATGTTGACCTGTTTTAAGGTATTACTCACGTCGGCAACAGAGAGCGGGATCACACAGTCGTCCGGAACAGCTGATGCTCTCATACATGCCTCAGTGTTGCTTGCCTCGAAGCGAGCATATAAGTAATTTAGCTTGTCTGGTAGGCTCGTGTCACTGGGCAGCTCGCGGCTGTGCTTCCCTTTGTAGTCTGTAATAGTTTGCAAGCCCTGCCACATAAGACGAGCATCGGTGCCGGTGTAGTGCGATTCAATCTTAGCCCTGTATTGGCGCTTTGCCTGTTTGATAGTTCGTCGGAGGGCATAGCAGGATTTATTATATGCTTCCGGGTTAGAGTCACACACCTTGAAAGCAGCAGCTCTACCCTTTAGCTCAGTGCAAATATTGCCTGCAATCCATGGCTTCTGGTTGGAGTATGTACATACAGTCACTGTGGGGACGTTGTCCTCGATGCACTTATTGATAAAGCCAGTGACTGATGGGATGTACTCCTCAATGCAATCCGAAAGAATTCTGGAACATGTTCCAGTTTGTGATAGCAAAACAGTCCTCTAATTTAATATCTTCTTCTAGTTTAGCATCTGCTTCATCTGACCTTTTATAGACCGAGTCACTGGTGCTTCCTGCTTAAAATCTTGCTTGTAAGCGGGAATTAGGAGGATAGAATTGTGGTCAGATTTACCAAATGGAGGGCGAGGGAGAGCTTTGTATGCTTCTCTGTGTGTGGAGTACAGGTGATCTAGAATTTTTCCCTCTGGTTGCACATTTAACATGTTGATAGAAATGAGGTAAAACTGATTTAAGTTTCCCTGCATTAAAGTCAACCGGCCACTAGGAGCGCCGCCTCTGGGTGAGCGGTTTCCTGTTTGCTTATTTCCTTATACAGCTGACTGAGTGTGGTCTTAGTGCCAGCGTCTGTCTGTGGTGGTAAATAAACAGCCACGAACAGTATAGATGAAAACTCTCTTGGCAAATAGTGTGGTCTACAGTTTATCATAAGATACTCTACTTCAAGTGAGCAAAATCTAGAGACTTCCTTAGATTTCATGCACCAGCTGTTGTTTACAAATATGCACAGACAGCTCTCCCTGTTCTTACCGGTGCAGCGTATATCCTGCTAGCTGAATATCCAAGTCATCATTCAGCCATGATTACGTGAAACATAAGATGTTACAGTTTTTGATGTCCTGTTGGTGGGATATTCGTGAGCCTACTTCGTCTAATTTATTGTCCAATGATTGTACGTTGGCGAGTAATATTGATGGTAACGGCTGCTTTCCCACTCGCCTTCTCCGGATCCTTACGAGGCACCCCGCTCTGTGTCCTCATGACCTGAGTCTCTTTCTCTTGCCAATAACGGGGATGTCGGCCTTGTTGGGTGTTCGCAGTTGAAGAAAAAAATCTTTGTCTAATCAGAGGTGAGTGATCGCTGTCCTGATATCTAGAAGCTATTTTATGCCATAAGATACGGTGTCAGAAACATTATGTTCAAAATAAGTTACAAATAATTTTTTAAAAAAAACACATAATAGCACAATTGGTTAGGTGCCCGTAAAACTGCTGCCATTTCTTTCTGGCGCCAGATTAACAATGGTAGGCTTCGAGGTTGGATCCTATGGTAGGTACACCTATAGCTCATCTCTTGGCAGTAGTACTGTAGACTAGTTTATCACTGACCTCAACCCAGAGTCTCTTAGATCATTAACAGTCAGTCCACTGACACCCCTATCAGATCACAGCAAAATCACACTCTACTTGAACAGAGCTATGCTCAATCATGAGGCATCAAAGCCAAAGGAACTAATTAATATTAAGAAATGCTATAGATGGAGGGAAAATAGTGCAGAACTCTACCCCTCCCCCCCAAAAAAGAATAATTAATAAATACAAATAGGCAACAACAAATTAAATTCCTTCTAGATCATTTCCTGGACAAAAGGTAATAACGAAGGTGTAAACTTTTTATTTGACCTCTCAGATTCCCTCAGCTAATACCAAAAATATCTATCAAATCTAAAAAAAAATTCAAGCAGACATCCTAAGAAAATTAACAACAATGACAGATGGTTTGATGAAGAATGCAAAAACCTAAGAAAGAAATTGAGAAACCTGTCCAACCAAAAACACAGAGACCCAGAAAACCTGAGCCTACGCCTTCACTACGGTGAATCACTAAAACAATACAGAAATACGCTACGGAAAAAGAAGGAACAGTATGTCAGAAATCAGTTCAATGTAAATGAAGAATCCATAGACTCTAACCACTTTTGGGGAAATTGGAAAACTAAACAAACAACAACACGAACAGTTATCTTTCCAAAAAGATGAAGTATGGATAAGCCACTTCTCCAATCGTTTGGCTCTATAACAAAGAACAAACAAAAAAAATATATACATGATCAAATACAAATCTTAGAATCAATAATTAAAGACTACCAGAACCCACTGGATTCTCCAATTACATTGAATGAACAGGACAAAATACAAACCCTCCAACCCAAAAAGGCCTGTGGGGTTGATGGTATCCTAAATTAATGACAAAATATACAGAGCACAAATTTCCAATTGGCTATACTTAAACTCTTCAACATCATCCTCAGCTCTGGTATCGTCCTCAATATTTGGAGCCAAGGACTGATCACCCCAATCCACAAAAGTGGAGACAAATTTGACCCCAATAATTACCGGGGGATATGCGTCAACAGCAACCTTGGGAAAATACTCTGCATTATCATTAACAGTAGACTCGTACAGTTCCTCAGAGAAAACAATGTACTGAGCAAATGTCAAATTGGCTTTTTACCAAATTACCATACCACAGACCATGTATTCACCCCACACATCCTAATTGTTGGGGGAAAAACATGTCACATTCCATGTACACATGTACAAAAACAACAGGTGTACTGTTAAAATTGGCAAAAAACATACACATTTCTTTCCATAGGGCTGGGGGTTGAGACAGGGATGCAGCTTAAGCCCCACCCTCTTCAACATATATATCAACAAATTGGCAAGGACACAAGAACTGTCTGCAGCACCCAGCCTCACCCTCCTAGAATCTGAAGTCAAATGTCAACTGTTTGCTGATGATCTGGTGCTTCTGTCGCCAACCAAGGAGGGCCTACAGCAGCACCTAGATCTTCTACACATATTCTGTCAGACCTGGGCCCTGACAGTAAACCTCAGTGAGACAAAAATAATGGTGTTCCAAAAAAGGTCCAGTCGCCAGGACCACAAATACAAATTCCATCTAGACACCGTTGCCATAGAGCACACAAAAAACGATACATACCTTGGCCTAAACATCAGCGCCACAGGTAACTTACACAAAGCTTTGAACGAGCTGAGAGATGCCATCAAAAGGAACATAAATTTGACATACCAATTAGGATATGGCTAACAATAATTGAATCAGTTATAGAACCCATTGCCCTTAATGTTATAGAACCCATTGCCCTTAATGGTTGTGAGGTCTGGGGTCTGCTCATGTAACGGATGTGAAACGGCTAGCTTAGTTAGCGTGGGCGCTAAATAGCGTTTCAATCAGTGACGTCACTTGCTCTGAGACCTTGAAGTAGTAGTTCCCCTTGCTCTGCAAGGGCCGCGGCTTTTGTGGAGCGATGGGTAACGATGCTTCGAGGGTGACTGTTGATGTGTGCAGAAGGTCCCTAGTTCGCGCCCGGGTATGGGCGAGGGGACGGTCTAAAACTTGTACTGTTACATTGATGCTGTTGATCCGGATTACTGGTTGCTGCGGAAAAAGGAGGAAGGTCAAAAGGGGGGTGAGTGTAACGGATGTGAAACGGCTAGCTTAGTTAGCGTGGGCGCTAAATAGCGTTTCAATCAGTGACGTCACTTGCTCTGAGACCTTGAAGTAGTAGTTCCCCTTGCTCTGCAAGGGCCGCGGCTTTTGTGGAGCGATGGGTAACGATGCTTCGAGGGTGACTGTTGATGTGTGCAGAAGGTCCCTAGTTCGCGCCCGGGTATGGGCGAGGGGACGGTCTAAAACTTGTACTGTTACACTCACCAACCAAAAAAAGGCCGCCGAAGGCATACCTGGCTCTCAAGAGAAGATAGGCTATGTGCACGCTGTCCACAAAATGAGGTGGAAACTGAGCTGCACTTCCTAACCTCCTGCCAAATATATGACCATATTAGAGACACATATTTCGCTCAGATTACACAGACCCGCAAGATTTGTGACCTGTTGCCACGAGAAAAGGGCAATCAAGTGAAGAACAAATACCAAATACCAATACTATAACAAATAGCAATACTATTTGCACGTCATTACAGCACTGTGTATAGACATAATGACATTTGAAATGTCTTTATTCTTTTGGAACTTTTGTGAGTGTAATGTTTACCGTTCATTTCTTTTTTGTTTATTTAACTTTTGTTTATTATCAATTTCACTTGCTTTGGCAATGTAAACATATGTTTCCCATGCCAATCAAGCCCCTTAAACAGACATAGAGGGAGAGAGAGGAGAGACGGATAGACAGAGACAGACATAGAGACAGAGAGAGAGATAGACAGAGAGAGAGCGAGACAGATAGAGAGAGAGAGACCGACAGAGACAGACATGTTTAATGTTTATTTTTTATTGTTTATTTCACTTTGTTTATTATCACTTTCACTTGCCTTGGCAATGTAAACATATCCATGCCAATCAAACCCCTTAAACAGACATAGAGAGGGAGAGAGAGGAGAGACAGACAGACAGACAGACAGACAGACAGACAGACAGACAGACAGACAGACAGACAGACAGACAGACAGACAGACAGACAGACAGACAGACAGACAGACAGACAGACAGACAGACACCAAATTGAGACTGCATGCAGAATTCTGCAAAAATATCCTCCGTGTACAACGTAGAACACCAAATAATGCATGCAGGGCAGAATTAGGCCGATACCCACTAATTATCAAAATCCAGAAAAGAGCTGTTAAATTCTACAACCACCTAAAAGGAAGCGATTCCCAAACCTTCCATAACAAAGCCATCACCTACAGAGAGATGAACCTGGAGAAGAGTCCCCTAAGCAAGCTGGTCCTGGGGCTCTGTTCACAAACACAAACACACCACACACCCCACAGAGCCCCAGGACAGCAGCACAATTAGACCCAGCCAAATAATGAGAAAACAAAAAGTGACTTGACACATTGGAAAGAATTAACAAAGAAACAGAGCAAACTAGAATGCTATTTGGCCCTAAACAGAGAGTACACAGTGGCAGAATACCTGTCCACTGTGACTGACCCAAACTTAAGGAAAGCTTTGACTATGTACAGACTTAGTGAGCATAGCCTTGCTATTGAGAAAGGCCGCCGTAGACAGAACTGGCTCTCAAGAGAAGACAGGCTATGTGCACACTGCCCACAAAATGAGGTGGAAACTGAGCTGCACTTCCTAACCTCCTGTCCAACGTATGACCATATTAGAGATTCATATTTCCCTCAGATTACACAGATCCACAAAGAATTCGAAAACAAACCCTATTCTGATAAACTCCCATATCTACTGGGTGAAATTCCACAGTGTGCCATCATAGCAGCAAGATGTGTGACCTGTTGCCACAAGAAAAGGGCAACCAGTGAAGAACAAACACCATTGTAAATACAACCCATATTTATGCTTATTTATTTTCCCTTATGTACTTTAACCATTTGTACATTATATATATATATATAATTTGACATTTGTAATGTCTTTATTGTTTTGAAACTTCTGTATGTGTAATGTTTACTGTTCATTTTTATTGTTTATTTCACTTTTGTATATTATCTACCTCACTTGCTTTGGCAATGTTAACACATGTTTCCCATGCCAATAAAGCCCATTGAATTGAATTGAATTGAGAGACAGAGAGAGAGACAGACAGACAGAGAGAGAGATAGCCAGAGAGAGAGTGAGGGACGGACAGACAGAGACAGGCATGTTTACTGTTCATTTTTTTACTGTTTTTTAACTTTTGTTTATTATCAATTTCACTTGCTTTGGCAATATAAACATATGTTTCCCATTGCCAAACAAGCTCCTTAGATTGAATTTGAGAGAGAGACAGACAAAGAGAGAGAGAGAGAGACAAGAGGAGAGAGAGAGAGAGAGAGAGAGACAGACAGACAGACAAACAGACAGACAGACAGACAGACAGACAGACAGACAGACAGACAGACAGACAGACAGACAGACAAGAGTAGAGAGAGAGAAAGAGAGAGAGAGACAGAGACAGAGACAGACAGATACAAGAGGAGAGACAGACAGACAGAGACAAGAGGAGAGAGAGAGAGAGAGAGAGAGAGAGAGAGAGAGAGAGAGAGAGAGAGAGAGAGACAGAGACAAGAGGAGAGACAGACAGACAGAGACAAGAGGAGAGAAAACAGACAGACAGACAGACAGACAGACAGACAGACAGACAGGCAGACAGACAGGCAGACAGACCCTTGAATTGAATTGAGAGAGAGGGGGACAGAGACAGACAGACACAGAGAGCAGTGCTCCCCATGTGGCTGCCTGTTTCTCCTATTACTACCCAGACTCTGCTGTAGATAGTGAAGTAGGGCTCTGTCTGAGGAGGTCTGCTTCTCATTTCAGCATAGTGGGGCTTTAGAGAGGAGTCTAATGGCTGACTCGAGTCTTAACCCTGTCACTCCAAACCTGCCCTGCCACCCCCAACCACCAAGCCCCACACTGAGCCTCTCAGTCACACTCACACCATACCATTAAATATGAAACAGCCCGTCGCTGTCTGATGTCAGCCCCTTATGGCTTGGCACTCAGAGCCGGAATGGAGGCCAATGCAGGCTGATGTCGAGACATTCATTAGAGCCGGAATTACCGTGTGATTGTGCTTTGGGCTGTATCGATCTTAATCCATGATATAAAGGATCTGTCAGGGGTCTGGGCTGAGAATGTGTGACTCCTCAGAGGATAAAATACAGTTGATACGCTGAACTTGGAAGAAGATGGCGCCAACAGGGATGGTCGCC